>NC_056730.1:1147039465-1147284465 GCF_019279795.1 Protopterus annectens
CTTGTGCAGAAGCGAATAGATCTATTTGTGGCATTCCCCATTTCTTTGTGATGGCCTTGAAGATGTCCGGGTGTAGCATCCATTCGTGAGCATCCGAGGTGGTTCTGCTTAACATGTCTGCTAGGGTGTTCTCTTTTCCCGGTACAAATATTGCCTGTAACTGGATGTTGTAGCTGAGAGCCCGATTCCAAAGGTCCAAAGTCATTCTGCATAGGGGGTATGAATGAGTGCCTCCCTGTTTGTTGATGTACCACATGACTGTGGTGTTGTCTGTCCTTATCATCAAATGGCCTTCTTTGAGGAATGGTCTGAATTTTTGGATTGCCAGTTTTACTGCCAGCATTTCTTTTGGTTTATGTGCAGGTGCAGCTGGTCCTGAGTCCACAATCCTTGTAATGATTTGTCCAGCATGTGCCCCCATCCTAGGTCTGAGGCGTCTGCTGTGATGGTTTGGCTTGCTCGAAAGTTGTGGAAGGGTAAGCCTGGGTTTGACTGGCATGCTTGAGCCCACCATAGGAACTCCTGTTTTAGGCATGGGATTAGTGGTATTTCTGTTTCTAAGCTGTGCCTGTGTTGAGACCATAAATTCTTTAGGTACCACTGTAGCTTTCTCATATGCAGTCTGGCATGTGGGACCAAGATTATGCATGATGCCATGAAGCCCAAGGCCTGCAGAACTTTTCTTGCTGTTAGTTTGTTCTGCTTTGTTAATGCCAAGAAGTAAAGAGGGAGCTCTTTTGTTTTTCTGCAGTTAGAATGCCATTTGTTTTACTGTGTCCAATTCCGCTTCAAGAATGTTCTTGTTTGGGATGGTATCAGCCTTGACTTTCGTAAATTGACTGTGTATCCCAGGGCTTGTAGCAAGTAAATGACCCTTTGTAAATCTGTTGTCAGCTTGCTTTTGTTGTCCGCTTGTAACAGGCAGTCGTCCAGGTATGAATAAATTTGGATTCCCTGTACTCTGCAGTGAGCGATTACTGATGCCAGGCATTTTGTGAATACTCTGGGCGCAGTAGATAAGCCAAAGGGCAATGCTGAGAATTGATAATGCTCTGATCCTGCAAGAAATCAGCCAACACTCCTTGCCCAGCATGGGAAGAAGTTGCTGTAGGGTCAGCATTTTGAATTTTGGGACAATGATGTATGTGTTTAAGATGGACAGGTCGAGAATAGGTCTCCAACTTTTCTCTTTTCTTGGCACTAGGAAGAGTCTGGAGTAGAATCCTTTGCCCTGTTCTGTTATTGGTACTCTTTCCACAGCTCTCATCTTTGTTAATTCCGCTATCTGCTGCAGAGCTTCTATTTTTTGATTTGGAGGCAGGTTTGGCATTCCTCTTTTTACTGGTAAGGTGTGGAAGTGGAACCGGTAGCCTTGGTCTATGGTTTGCAAAATCCACTTGTCTTTTGTGATATAGTGCCAATTTTTCGAAAATAAAGCTAACTTTCCGCCTAATGGTGCTGCTATTTGCTCCCTGGTAGGCGGAGTCAGAGCCAAGTCACTGTGATTGTCCTGTTGCACTGGCAGTGGTTGTGTCTGTGCCTCGGTTATTGCCTTGCCACTGTCGTCCCCTGTAGGCACCTCCTCTAGATTGATTTCTGCCTCTAGAGCGTCTATTCCTGCCCCTTTGGGATCTTGTGGAGTCAGGAAAGGACCAATTTTTGGCAGGCCAGTTCCTGCTAAACCTTGGGGGCTGAACCTGTAAGAAATCTTTAACTGTTTGTACAGATTTTGCCTTTTCTTCCATTTTCTTCATTACCTGCTGGGCAGGTGTACCAAATAGACTGGCCTTATCCATAGGAGCATCTAATAGCTTTGCTTTAACATGATCCGGTAAGACCTGTTCTTTCAACCATGCATGCCTTCTTATCACTGTGCCAGTCATGGCTGATCTAAATGAAGCCTCCAGTGCATCATAGCCACATTTTAAGGAATGGTTACTACCCTGTTGGATGTTATTCACCATTTCTAATACATATTTCTTATCTAAAGATTCATCAGAGGACAGTTTTTTAGTTAACTGATCAAGCATAAACTCTTGGTATTGGATCATGTGAAACTGACAGTTTAAAGCTCTAGCTGAGAGAGTAGCAGAGGTGTAAACTTTTTTCCCCATCTCTCTAAGGACCTGGATTCCCTTTCAGAAGGAATAGGTTTTTTTGCTGTGGTCGAGGCTACTGCTTTAGGCCCCTGGGATATAGTTTCGGGGTCTGCAAGTGGGGCCTTGTGTAGGTGGTGATGAGTGTCTGGCACCCTGTAAAATCTATCTGGTTTGGCAGGGGCTGGAGGTAAAGAATCAGGAGCAGTACAGACATCATTAAATGCATCATCCACAACAGGCAGTACAGGAGGTATAGCTAAGGGCCTATGTTGTGGCAAGTGCAGAAAAGTCCTAAGCCTTTTTCTTGAATCAGAGAAATCTTGTCCCTGCCATTGGAATTGTTCTCTCATGGCATGTAAGGTTTCCCCAAAGGAAAATTCCTCTGGTGGAGAGGCAGCTGGAATGGATTCTTCAGCATCGGAATCTTCATAAGTAGAAAAAGGAGCCTCTGGCTGGTCTGTAATGTCTGAGTCATCCGCAGAATCATCAGAGGACACTGGCTCGGGGGGGCTCTGCTCTAGGTCTCTTTTCTGGGGGCTGAGAGGCCCTGTCTGGGTGAGATTAGGATCCCCTAATTAAGGATATTAAATCTTCTGCCAGAGTAAGCATTTGTGAACTAGAAGTGGGCCTGTGTGAGGGGGGCTTAACAGGCACTGATTTAGCAGATTTGGCTGCTTTAGCCCTGGCAAAGGCCTTAATAGACATGGCTGCAGGAGGCCTAGCAGCACCACGTGCTGGGGTAGAGACATCCAAAGGGATGGTGTCTGATAAATCACTAGGAACCACAGTTGTAGGCAAAATTTCTGAGGCCGATTCAGGTAAGGTAGCAGGAGCCTCAGTAGTAGTCATGGATTCAGCTGAAGATTGACCAGTTTTCTCGGTTTCGGCCGAAACCGAGACACTCGCGGCTTGCTTAACCGTGGTTTCGGCTGAAACCGCGGACCGCGAGTGTCGGTCTTTTCTTTGCGTTTTTAACAATTTGGGTAGTCGGAGGATCCGACGGCATAATGTACGCAAAATCTGAGCCAAAAACTGTTCAGCAAACTCCGACCGGAGCCTAAGCGTTTGTCGGTTGAAGGAAGCACAGGCCGAACAGGCTGCTACGTCGTGGTCTGGGCCTAAGCAAGGCAGACAGTAAGAGTGGAAATCTTTATGAGGTATTTGTTTCCTACAAGTTAAACAGTTATTGACTTTTTCTGACATCGGCTGAGGCAAGAAAGAGTGCCCAACGGGTACTTAGCTTTTAGAAGTCTTCAAGTAGTATTCGGTAGTAGTAATCTCTGGATCTGACCGACCGCACTTGCGAACAGCTTCTGCTTCGGCGCCACGCCGCAAGAAAGACTGAGGAAAATGGCGCCGGCTGATGCCTTTATACCCAAGACCAGCAGAGATGACGCCGGGTGAAGTGCGACATCAGCCGGCCGGACCCAGACTTTGGAACTGCCGATCAAGGGCTGCCTGACGACAGGACAACCCATTTGTTATGACTGCAGATGCATCCATGAAGGACATCTCCAGAATGAAAGGGGGATGGCGGGAGGGTAACCTGGACGGCAACAGTGAATACACTCGAACATCTACATTTATGGTAAGTGTACACAACTGTACTATGCTCTTCGCGTTTCACTGTTGCAGTCATTACATTTGGGTAGAATCCCAAAGCTATGGTTGGGAGGCTGGAGCTAAACAGCATTAGGTGCGGCTACAAGGCCCTGCAGAACTGCAGTGGCAAAGGCTGCCCTGGACTTACGAATAGAGACGCAAATGATAATGCTTTGTAAAGGTGTGAACAGAACTCCAAGTAGCAGCCTCTAGAATGTCTTTGGTTGGTACTCCTCTGAGAAAGGCTGCTGAAAGTAGCTGCAGCTCTGGTGAAATGGGACCTAATGCTCTTGGGCACAGGTTTACCATGGTGCAAGTAGCAGAAACGAATGCAGTTGCTTTATCCACTTTGAAATAGTCTGCTTTGAAATGGCCTTTCCTTCTGATCCTGCAGCATATGTCAGTAGTAATTGCTCAGTTTTTCTTGGAGCTTTAGTCCTGCTCAAGTAGAATCTTAGCTGTCTGTGCATGTCCAAGGAATGCAGAATTCTCTCCCCCTTGTTCTGCGGATTTGGATAAAAGGTTGGCAGATGAACAGTTTGGTTAAGAGCCACAATGGAAACCACCTTAGTCATAAATGTTGGATTTGTCCTCAGAGACACCCTGTCTGGGTAAAGTGTGATAAAAGGCTCCACAGCCATAAGGGCCTGTAGCTCTGAGACTCTTCTTGCTGAAGTAATTGCTAGTAGCAGAGCTGTTTTCCATGATAAAAACTTTATATCAGCAGTAGCAGCTGGTTCAAATGCAGGCAGGGTGAGCTTTTCCAATACATAACTGAGGTCCCATGCAGGTAATTGTGATCTTCTAAGAGGCCTTACATTTTTGGCCCCTCTAAGATACTGCTTTAGTAAAGGATGAGAAAAGATTGGTGGCTCTGTATTGTAATGAGCCGAAATGGCAGAGGCATGGATTTTAATTGATGAGAAAGATAGGCCTTTGTCAAGCATCTCGGTCAAGTATTTGGTTCTACTGTATCAGTTGCTTGTGCTTCAACAGAATCTCTTCCGTTTGTCAGCATAAGATTTTGTAGTACTAGGCATTCTGGCTTCCAAGATGACATCCATCACAGCTTTACTGAGAGGTGTTGCTTGTATAACTACATGATCACCCATGCTGCCAGGTTCAGTGTCTGGAGTTGATTGTGCAGGATCTGATTGTTTTGTTGGACAGTAGTTGAGGTAAGGTCCAAGCTGGGTATTGAGACAAGTTCCTTAGGATTGGGTACCAGTCTTGGTGGGGCCAGTCCGGGGCAATTAGTATCATCTTTGGTTTCTATTGTCTGACTTTTAGGAGGACCTTGGCAAGAAGAGGCAGTGGAGGAAAGGCGTAAACTGATCGTTTTTTCCAAATGAAGGACAGGGCGTCCACTTTCCATGCTTGTCTGTGATAAGCCCTTGTGCAGAATCTTTTCAACTGATAATTTTGAGGGGAGGCAAATAGATCTATGTCTGGGCTCCCCCAATTCTTTGTTATCATGCTGAAGACTTGCAGATCTAGTTTCCACTCGTGAGGATCCATAAGGTTTCTGCTTAAATCGTCTGCCAGAGTATTTTGCTTTCCTGGCAGGAATTGAGCTTGAAGATGTATTTGGTAAGTCAAAGCTGTGTCCCACAGTGCCGTGGCTAATCTGCAAAGGGGTTACGAGTGCGTGCCCTCCTGCTTGTTTATATATCACATGACCGTGGTGTTGTCTGTCTTTATCAGTAGTTGTCCTGGATGAAGTTAAGTCCTTGAAGGCTGTCAGGGCATTTTGCACAGCTGGCATCTCTTTCTGGTTGATATGTAGATGCATTTGTTTTGGGGTCCACATGCCCTGAATCCGTCTTCCTGCCATATGGGCCCCCCAGGCATAATCTGATGAGTCTGTTGTCAAGGTTTGGCTGGCAGGGGGTAGAGTGAAGGCCCTTCCCATGTTTTGGTGACATGCCTTTGCCCACCACAGAAACTCCTGTTGTAGGCAGGGAAGGAGAGGAATCGTTGTTTCCAGACTGTGACAACGTTGACTCCATAAACTTTTTAGGTACCATTGAAGTTTCCTCATATGCAGTCTTGCATATGGAATCAGTAGAATGCAGGATGCCATGAAGCCCAAAGCCTGCAGAATTTGTCTTGCAGATAACTGTTTTTTTTTGTTGCCATCAGTTTGAAGTAAGTAGTCAGTTGCCTTTGCTTATCTGGCATGAGGTAAGCCATCTGGACAGTTGTATTCAAGCTTGCACCCAGGAATGTTATCTTTTGAGAGGGTACCAGTTGTGATTTCTTTTCGTTTATTGTGTACCCTAGGCATGGTAGAAGCCTTTTCACAAATGCCAGGTGTTGAAGAAGAATGTCCTTGTTCTCTGCCTGAATAAGACAGTCGTCCAAGTAAGGATATATTTGAATACTTCTTTGTCTGCAAAATGCAATTACTGGTGCCAGGCATTTTGGCTTATCTACTGCGCCCAGGGTCTTTACAAAGGGCAGTGCAGAGAACTGGTAATGCATTAAGGCAGCCTTGAATCTGAGGTATCTTCTGCACGATTGCCTTATTGGGACATGCAGGTATGCCTCTTTTAGGCCTAATGTCACCAGCCAGGCATTCTTGCCCAGCATGGGCAGAAGCTGCTGCAAAGTCATCATTTTGAATTTTGGAATGTCCAGATGTGTTCAAAATCGATAAATCCAGTACTGGCCGCCAGGCCTTGTCCTTTCTGGGTACCAAGAACAGTCTTGAGTAAAAACCTTGTCCTTTTTCCTGTTTTGGTACTGGCTGAATGGCCCCCATATCCATGAGGGACATGACTTGTTTCTGTGCCTCTGCCCATTGATTTTTTGGCAGATCTGGCCGTTTGCCACTGGCAGAGTATGGAAATGGAATCTGTATCCCTGTGATACTATGTTTAGCACCCACTTGTCCTGGGTTATTAACTGCCAACTTTGAGCAAAAAGTACAAATTTTCTCCCCAAGTGTGCTGCCAAAAGATAAGTGCTTGGTGAAGGTAGAGGGAAGTCATTGGGACTGTTTTCTGTAGGTTTGCGCATTATCTCCCCCAGATTTGGAGGTAGAAGCGCCCCATTGCTTTGACCTGTAAGAATCTTGTGCCTGGTATCTGGAACCCTTAGGGCGTCTGGATTTGCCCCTTTGAGCTCTGTCTGACACAGGAAAGGACCAATTTTTTGTAGGCCAGTGTCTACTGAATCTTGGTGGCTGCACTTGTAAGAAGTCTTTTACAGTTTGCATAGACTTAGCTTTGTCTTCCATTTTCTTTACAACCTCTTCTGCCTTAATACGAGTATCATGCTGTAAAGGTGCATCTAGTAATTTAGCTTTAACATAAATCAGGCAAATTTTGTTCCTTTAGCCAGGCATGCCTCCTAATCACAGATCCAGTAACTGCAGCCCTGCAGGGGACCTCTAAAGAATCAAAACCACTTTGCAAAGTATGCTTCCAAACTGTTCAGCTGCATGCAATATTTTCTGCACATTCAGAAATCAGCATAATTTTCCGTTTCAGCAATCCCATAACATGTTATTGATACTTGAGCACATGAAACTGGCAGTTTAAGGCCCCAATTGCCAAGGTTGTAGATATATTTTCCCCATCTATCCAATGCCCTTGAATCTCGGTCAGAGGGGATAGGATTTTTTGCTGTTGAGGCCTTAACTCCCTTTGGACCCTGTGAAATAAATAGTTTCAGGATCAGCAGCAGGGTTTCTAAATAAATTTGTGTGAGTCAGGGACCCTGTAATTTCTGTCAGGCTTGCTGGGAGCCGGAGGTAAGAAGTCAGGGGTCAAGCCCGAAAACACATCATCCACAATGTCTAAAACAGGGGGTATGGTTTAAGGCCTGTGCTGAGGGACAAGGAGGAAATCCCTCAGCCTCTTTTTTGATTCTGAGAAATCTCGACTCTCCCAGTGAAAATGCTCCCTCAAAGTATGCAAGGTTTCTACAAATGAATAATCCTCAGGAGGCGATGCAGATGGTACACTCCTTTGCATCAGAATCCTCACAGGGAGGTATAGATAATTCCTGGTCAGAACAGGAATCAGAATTAACAGAAACCTGATCTGAAGATTCATAATCAGTGTCTTGCCTAGGCCTCTTATCTGGAAGGGGATGGGAACCCCAGGCCTCTTATCTGGAGGGGGATGGGAACCCCTGATCAAGGTAATAAGGTCTTCAGCCATTTTGAAGATCTGTTTTTTAGGCATAGAGGCCTGTGCATGTGGCTCATGCATCTTTTTTTTTTAGTTTTAGAAGTTGCTTTTGTCTTTGGTTTTGCAGCTGTCGTCGGTTTGATATAAAAATGTTGAGCCTGAATATCTCCTCAGAAGCCGGTGCCTGCTCAGCGGCTCCGGACCCATCTGAGGGAGATACATCTGTGGGTCCAATACTTTGAGCATCTTGCGGCATGCCGGACTCCACATGGGTGTCTGTAAAGTCCTGTGGCTTGAAAGTAGCGGGTATCAGGGGCTGCGAAAGCACCTCACTGAGTACCGGCGACTGGCTTAGGAGAAGCTTCGTCGTTGGTTTTGGACCTAGACTGTCTCTCTCTGTCCTTTTCTTTGCGTTTTTTATGTACTCCGGTAGTCTGATTGCTATCAGACGACATTTCTGGGTAGTTAAATCTGTTTCCAAAATACTTTGAGGCAAAACTATACAGACGCTTAATAGTGCGTTGGTTAAATCTAGCACAAAACCGACAGCCAGGCACATTATGATCAGGGCCTAGGCAAAGAATACAGTATAAATGGAAATCCCTATGAGGTATTTGCTTCCCACAAGTAATACAAAGTACAGTTTTGTACCTACCATAAATGTAGATGTCCGAACAGGATAGCATCTGCAGTCATAACAAATGGGGTTGTCCTGTCGTCAGGCAGCCCTTCGGTCGGCCGGATTCCAAAGTCTGGGTCTGGCCTCGGCTGGTGTCGCACTTCACCCGACGTCATCTCTGCTGGTCTTCGGGTATAAAGGCATCAGCCGACGCCATTTTCCTCAGTGTTTTTTGCCCCAGATGCCAGTTGCCCTCTTGGAGAGCTAAATTTTGGATGAATGCCAATGTTTCCAAAAAAGTAGAAGGCAAACACAAAAAATAAGCATGTATGTACATATATACAAACAAATACACCATAAGAGATCCCCCCCCAGCTAGCTATTAGGAGGGTAAATACCCTAGGAGTACCACAGAGGGGAAGGAGGGTGGGTAATCCTGACTGCAGATGCTATCCTGTTCGGACATCTACATTTATGGTAGGTACAAAACTGTACTATGTCCTTCAAGGATGCATCTGCAGTCATAACAAATGGGTAGAATACCATAGCCAAACTAGGGGAGGAGGAAATAGAATTATGGTGTAGTTAGGATCCCTTGCAGTACAGCAGTGGCAAACCCTGCTCGGGATCTAGAGTATAGAGGTAAGTTATAATGCTTGGCAAATGTATGCACGGAGGTCCAAGTAGCCACCTCAATAATGTCCTTGGTAGCCACTCCTCGTAAGAAAGCTGTGGTAGTGGCTGTAGCCCTTGTAGAGTGAGGTCTTATGTTCTGTGGAATTGGCTTTCCATGGTAGGAGTAACAGAATCTTATGCAATTTCCTATCCACTTGGAGATTGTCTGTTTGGAGATTGCTTTTCCTTCCCTTCCTGTTGCATAGACTACTAGAAGCTGGTCAGTCTTTCTATTGCCCTTGGTTCTGTCCAGGTAGTAGCATAACTGTCTATGTACATCCAAGGTATGCAGCAGTCTTTCCCCCCTGTTCTCTGGATTGGGAAAGAAGGTAGGTAGGTGGATTGCCTGGTTTAGAGACACTCTGGATACCACCTTAGGCATAAATGTAGGATTAGTTCTCATGGATACTCTATCTTGATGGAAGATTAGGAAGGGTTGTACTGCCATTAAGGCCTGTAGTTCCGAAACCCTTCTTGCTGAGGTAATTGCCAGTAGGAAAGCAGTTTTCCAGGATAGGTGTCGAAGATCTGCTGTTGCTGCTGGTTCGAATGGAGGGAGTGTCAATTTTTCTAGCACAAAGTTCAAGTCCCATGCTGGTAATGGTGGTTTCCTAGGAGGTTTTACATTCTTGATTCCTCTGAGGAACTGCCTGAGTAGAGGATGTGAGAAGACAGGGGGATCAAAGCTGTATTCTGCAGAAATAGCTGATGCATGTATCTTGATGGAGGAATAGGACAGGCCTGTATGGAGAAGCTCTGCCAAATACTCCAGGATGTTGGCAATATCTATCTTTGACACATCTTTTCCTCTTTCAGTGCTCCAAATGACAAACCTTTTCCATTTCCCTGCATAGTTCCTTCTTGTTGAAGGTCTGCGGCCTCCAGGATAATGTCTTTAACCCTTTGGGATAAATCTGGGTTAGTTGCTGTTATGTAATGTTCCAGGCAGTTAGTTGTAGAGTTTTTAGATTTGGATGCATGATGTTGTAGTTGTTCTGAGTTAACATCAAAGGCATCAGGGTAGTGTCCACGCTCTGTTCCCGAGACATGCTCCTCAGCAATGGATACCAGTGTTGTCTTGGCCAATTTGGAGCTATCAGAATTATCCTTGGACGCTCCTCTTTGATTTTCAGTAGTACCTTGTGCATCAAGGGAAGAGGTGGAAATGCATATGCTGTCAGGCCTTTCCAACTGAAGGATAGAGAGTCCACCTTCCATGCAAGTGGGTGGTATGTCCTTGTGCAGAATTTCTTGAGCTGGTGATTGAGTGGGGATGCGAATAGGTCTATTTGTGGCATTCCCCATTTCTGTGTGATGGCCTTGAAGATGTCCGGGTGTAGCATCCATTCGTGAGCATCCGAGGTTGTTCTGCTTAACATGTCTGCTAGGATGTTTTCTTTTCCGTACAAATATTGCCTGTAACTGAATGTTGTAGCTCAGAGCCATATTCCATAGGTCCAGAGTCATTCTGCATAGGAGGTATGAATGAGTGCCTCCCTGTTTGTTGATGTACCACATGACTGTGGTGTTGTCTGTCCTTATCATCAAATGGCCTTCTTTGAGGAATGGTCTGAAATTCTGGATTGCTAGTTTTACTGCCAGCATTTCTTTTTGATTTATGTGCAGGTGCAGTTGATCTGGGGTCCATAATCCTTGTATGCATTTGTCCAGCATGTGGGCCCCCCAACCTAGGTCTGAGGCGTTGTGATGGTTTGGCTTGCTTGTAAGTTTTGGAAGGGCAAGCCTGGGTTTGACTGGCATGCTTGAGCCCACCATAGGAACTCCTGTTTCAGGCATGGGATTAGTGGAATTTCGTTTTCTAAGCTGTGCCTGTGTTGAGACCATAAATTCTTTAGGTACCACTGTAGTTTTCTCATATGCAGTCTGGCATGGGGGACCAGGATTATGCATGATGCCATGAAGCCTAAGGCCTGCAGTACTTTCCTTGCTGTTAGTTTGTTCTGCTTTGTTAATGCCAAGAAGTAAAGAGGGAGTTGTTCTTGTTTTTCTGCAGTTAGGAATGCCATCTGCTTTACTGTGTCCAATTCTGCACCGAAGAACGTTCTTGTTTGGGATGGTATTAGTCTTGACTTTTTTTAAATTGACTGTGTATCCCAGGGCTTGTAGTAAGCAAATGACTCTTTGTAAGTCTTTTGTCAACTTGCTTTTGTTGTCCGCTTGTATCAGGCAGTCGTCCAGGTATGGATAAATTTGGATTCCCTGTAGCCTGCAATGAGCGATTACTGATGCCAGGCATTTTGTGAATACTCTGGGCGCAGTAGATAAGCCAAAGGGCAATGCTGAGAATTGATAATGCTCTGATCCTGCAAGAAATCTGAGGTATCTTCTGCAATTTGGTCGTATGGGGACGTGCAGGTATGCCTCCTTGAGATCTAGAGTTACCAGCCAACACTCCTTGCCCAGCATGGGAAGAAGTTGCTGCAAGGTCAGCATTTTGAATTTTGGAACAATGATGAATGTGTTTAAGGACAGGTCGAGAATAGGTCTCCAACTTTTCTCTTTCTTGGTACTAGGAAGAGTCTGGAGTAGAATCCTTTGCCCTGCTCTGTTGGTGGTACTCTTTCCACAGCTCTCATTTCTGTTAATTGAGCTATCTGTTTTAGAGCTTCTGTTTTCTGATTTGGAGGTAGGTTTGGCATTCCTCTTTTACCGGTAAGGTGTGGAAATGAAACCTGTAGCCTTGGTCTATAGTCTGCAAAATCCACTTGTCTTTTGTGATATAGTGCCAATTTTTGAAAATAAGGCTAATTTTCCGCCTAAGGGTGCTGCTATCTGTTCCCTGGTAGGCGTGTCAGAGCCAAGTCACTGTGATTGTCCTGGTGCAGTGGCAGTGGTTGTGTCTGTGCCTCGCTGGTTGTTGCCTTGCCACTGGCGCCTCTGTAGGCACCTCCTCTGGATTGATTTCTGCCTCTGGAACGTCTATTCCTGCCTCTCTGAGATTTAGAGGAGTCTGGAAAGGACCAATTTTTTGAAGGCCAGTTCCTGCTAAACCTTGGGGGCTGAACCTGTAAGAAATCTTTAACTGTTTGTACAGATTTTGCCTTCTCTTCCATTTTCTTCATGACTTGCTGGGCAGGAGAACCAAATAGACTGGCCTTATCCATAGGAGCATCTAACAGCTTTGCTTTCACATGATCCGGCAAGACCTGTTCTTTCAACCATGCATGCCTTCTTATAACTGTGCCAATCATGGCTGATCTAAATGAAGCCTCCAGTGCATCATAGCCACATTTTAAAGAATGGTTACTAACCTGCTGAATGTTATTCACCATTTCTAGCACATATTTCTTATCTAAGGAATCATCAGAGGACAGTTTCTTAGTTAACTGATCAAGCATAAACTCTTGGTATTGGATCATATGAAACTGACAGTTCAAAGCTCTAGCTGAGAGAGTAGCAGAGGTGTAAACTTTCTTACCCCATCTCTCTAAGGACCTGGATTCCCTTTCAGAAGGGAGAGGGTTTTTTGCTGAGGTCGGTTACTGCCTTAGGCCCCTGGGAGATAGTCTCAGGATCTGCGAGTGGGGCCTTGTATAGGTGGTGATGAGTGTCCGGTACCCTGTAAAACCTATCGGGTTTGGCAGGGGCTGGAGGTAAAGTATCAGGAGCAGTGCAAACATCATTAAATGCATCATCCACAACAGGAAGAACTGGAGGTATAGCTAAGGGCCTATGTTGCGGTAAGTGTAGAAAGGTCCTAAGCCTTTTTCTTGAATCTGAGAAATCTTGTCCCTGCCATTGGAATTGCTCTCTCATGGCATGTAATGTTTCTCCAAAGGAAAATTCCTCTGGTGGAGAGGCAGATGGAATAGATTCTTCAGCATCGGAATCTTCATAAGTAGAAAAAGGTGCCTCTGGATGGCCTGTAATGTCTGTATCATCAGAAGAATCATCTGAGGACACTGGCTCTGGGGGCTCTGCTCTAGGTCTCTCTTCAGGAGGCTGAGAGGCCCTGTCTGGGTGAGATCGGGATCCCCTTATTAAAGAGATGAGATCCTCTGCCAGAGCAAGCATTTGAGAACTGGAACTGGGCCTGTGTGAGGGGGGCTTAACAGGCACTGATTTAGCAGTTTTGGCTGCTTTAGCCCTGGCAAAGGCCTTAATAGACATGGCTGCAGGAGGCCTAGCAGCACCACGTGCTGGGGTAGAGACATCCAAAGGGATGGTGTCCGATAATTCTAAAGGAACCACATTAGTAGGCAAAACTTCAGAGGCCGATTCGACTAGGGTAGCAGGGGCCTCGGTAGTAGTCATGGATTCGGCTGAAGATTGACCCGTTTGCTCGGTTTCGGCCGAAACCGAGACACTCGCGGTTTGCTTAACCGTGGTTTCGGCCGAAACAGCGGACCGCGAGTGTCGGTCTTTTTCTTTGCGTTTTTTAACAATTTGAGAAGTCGGAGGATCCGACGGCATAATGTACGCAAAATCAGAGCCGAAAAACTGTTCAGCAAACTCCGACCGACGCCTAAGCGTTTGTCGGTTGAAGGAAGCACAGGCTAAACAGGCTGCTACGTCGTGGTCTGGGCCTAAACAAGGTAAGCAGTAAGAGTGGAAATCTTTATGAGGTATTTGTTTCCCACAAGTTAAACAGTTATTTACTTTTTCTGACATCGGCTGAGGCAAGAAAGAGTCCCCAACGGGTACTTAGCTTTTAGAAGTCTTCAAGTAGTATTCGGTAGTAGTAATCTCTGGATCTGACCGACCGCACTTGCGAACAGCTTCTGCTTCGCGCCACGCGGCAAGAAAGACTGAGGAAAATGGCGTCGGCTGATGCCTTTATACCCCGAAGACCAGCAGAGATGACGTCGGGTGAAGTGCGACACCAGCCGAGGCCAGACCCAGACTTTGGAATCCGGCCAACCGAAGGGCTGCCTGACGACAGGACAACCCCATTTGTTATGACTGCAGATGCATCCTTGAAGGACATTTATTAACTTTTTCTGACATCGGTACAGAGCAAGAAAAAAAGTTTCCCCAATGGGGTAACTTAGCTTTAGTGAAGACTTCGGTTCTGAAACTCAAACTCGAATATTTCAGGAGTCGGCCGACCGGCACTTGCGAAATGCTTCTGCTTCGGGCACCGCGCGGCAAGAAAAACTAAAGAAATGGCGTTGGCTGCTTGTTTTATACCCCTGATGACCTGACATCATGGAAGAGGAGACAGCAACCGACGCAGGACCCAAGACTTTGGAATTCAGGCCGACTGAGGGCAACCTGCCAGCAGATTACCCCAAATGTAATGACTGAAACAATGAAATACGAAGAACATCTTAAGGTGATCCAGACACACAAACCTTAGGAAGCACCTGAAGTCTGGATGAAAAGGAATGAGGTAAAGCTCTTAAATGTAGAGTTACAGGAAACTTGAATGAGGAACAGGTTGCAGACTGAGAAGGAACATTTTAAAGTATGACATGATCATAAACAGGGCTAAGAAAGTTCTAGAAATGGTCTCCAAGTTTCTTTGGCACTAAAAACAACCTTGAACAAAAACAGTTTCTCAACTTGGGAAGAAGGAACTAGTTCCATCACTTTCTTGTGCATCATGTAATGACCGACAGGTGAAAATAACAGTCTTGTTTGGTGGACGAGGAATAGCCCCGTTGGCATGGAGGAGCATCGCCTCAGATGAATGACTTTCAGAACCTATCTGTCTGAAACTATTTGTTGTCAAAGAGGATAATGGAGATAAAGACCATCTGGAAGGGAAAAGGGAAGGCCTAGGTGGGGGAACAAAGTCTCTTAAATAGTCAGACTGACTAGTTGGGACTGTCATTGGTTTTGGGGGGTTCCTGAATTTGTTTTGGAACACCCTTACCATTATGCAAAAATTGGATGAAGGTGTTAGAGAATCTCTTAGAAAATATGAAAAAAAGAGGGCAGAACAATCTTGAGATTCCCTGATTTAATTTGGCCCTTCCATTACATTTTGATATCCCCTGCAGCAAGGGAACTAACAAGTGAATCTCTATTAAAAAAATAATAATAAAATAAAATCTAATAGTTCATATCTTCTTGGTAGGTTCTGAGAATGCAGCAAGGCAAACATCCTCAAAATTGTACCACAGGCCATAGCTCTGGAAGAATCAGAGTCATACACTCACTGTAAAAAAAGAGAGCAGTGACAAGTACAACAGAATAAACTATTTTATTTTATTTTACATTTGTTGACCGGGATGGTCCGACTGGATACATATCCGTTTTCAGCGGAGTCCCGGGGAGAAAAGCTCCAGACATACAACAATTTAGAAGTATTACACATATCCCGGGGAGAAAAGCTCCAGACATACAACAATTTAGAAGTATTACACATATTGGGTAAATAACATTAAGTAAAAGTGAGTACAAAGAAAAAGTAGATAGCACAATGATTTCAATTACAGGACATACATGGTAATACCAGACAAAGCAGAATGTATCCATCCATAAGGCAGTCCATAGGAGACATACAATAAGTGGTAGAAATAGGAGAGAGTTCCTTAGTTACGTATGGTTTAGGAAATTTATTAAGGCAATCAGACCTAGATTAGTTTGTATGATCTAAACTAAAGTTAAAGCAGATATTTTCTCACAAGAATAAACTACACACCAAACATTCCTCACACTTTCACAGTTAGTCAGAAGAAACATTAACATGCGAGCTTGACAAATCAAAATTCTGAAAATCCAAGTTGCAGAAGCATACTGTAATTTTCCCATACCCATCAATAACCTTCCAATCTTTATCAAATGAGTAGGATAAGAACTAAATAACTATTTAGTAGGAGTAATAAAGTACAGTTGTGTACCTACCATAAATGTAGATGTTCAAGTGTATTCACTGTTGCAGTCATTACACTAGGGTTATCCTGCTGGCAGGCTACCTGCAGTTGGCCTGAATTCCAAAGTCCAGGTCCGGCGTCGGTTGCTGTCGCCTCTTACCTGACGTCAGTGCACCAGGGGTATACAAGATGCAGCCGATGCCACTTTCTTCAGTTTTTCTTGCCCCAGATGTCAGGTGCCCCCAAAAGGGTAGGCTGAAAATATTGCTTATAAAAAAGCATGCACTAACATAAAAATTACCTTCGTCTACAAGCAAATACACCACATAGGTTGTATAGAATAGAGAAGTACAGATAAGTCCCAGCAAAGAAAGGGGGATGGTGGGTGGGTAACATGGACTGCAACAGTGAATACACTCAAACATCTACATTTATGGTAGGTACACATCTGTACTATCTATGTTCATCATATTTCACTGTTGCAGTCATTACACTTGGGTTGAATCCCAAAGCTGAGGTTGGGTGGGTGGGTCTAAATAGGATTAGGAGTGGCTATGAGGCCCTGCAGAACTGCAGTGGCAAAGCCTGCTCTGGGTTTAGAGTAAAGAGGCAAGTGGTAGTGCTTTGTAAACATGTGCACTGAAGTCCCAAGTTGCAGCCTCCAAAATATCCTTGGTTGGTACTCCTCTGAGGAAGGCTGCTGAAGTGGCTGCTGCTCTGGTTGAGTGTGGCCTAATGCCCTTAGGCACGGATTTGTCATGTTGTGAATAGCAGAAACGAATGCAGTGGCCTATCCATTTTGAAATAGTCTGCTTTGAGAGAGCCTTTCCTTGTGATCCTGCAGCATATGCCACTAAAAGTTGCTCAGTCTTTCTGAAAGCTTTAGTCTTGTCCAAGCAGTAGCTGTCTGTGTATGTCCAAAGAATGCAGAAGTCTCTCCCCTTTATTCTGACGGTTTGGATAAAAAGTAGGCAAATGAATGGTTTGATTTGGAGCCACACTGGACACTACCTTAGGCATAAATGTTGGGTTCGTCCTTAGAGAAACCCTGTCCGGATGGAAAATAATGAAAGGTTCCACAGCCATTAATGCCCGAGACTCTTCTTGCTGAAGTTACTGCTAGGAACAGAGCTGTTTTCCATAAGAATTTTATCTCGGCTGTATTGACCGTCTCAAAAGGAGGCAGTGTGAGTTTTTCCAAGACAAAATTGAGGTCCCATGTAAGAATCGGTGCTCTCCTTGGGGGTCTTATGTTTTGGCCCCTCTGAAGTACTGCCTTAGCAGTGGATGTGAAAATAGGCGGTTCCATATTGTAATGAGCGGAAATGGCAGAGGCATGGATCTTAATTGATGAGAAGGATAGGCCTTTGTCCAGCATCTCAGTTAGGTATTGTAAAATCTGAGGAATATTTGGAACAAGCGCGTCAATTCCTTGTGCCTGGTTCCAAGCACAGAATCTTTTCCATTTTTCTGCATAAGATTTTTTGGTGCTGGGCCTCCTGGCCTCCAAAATAACATCCATAACTGCTTTAGAGAGAGGTCTGTTCTGAGTGGTTATATTATCCGCCATGCAGACAGGTTTAAGGTTCTGAGTTGGCTGTGCAGGACTTGATTGTTTTGTTGGGTCAGTAGGGGAGGAATTTGAGGTAAAGTCCAGGCTGGGCCTTGAGCCAAGCTCTTTAGGATTGGATACCAGTGCTGGCGTGGCCAGTCTGGGGCAATCAGTATCATTTTTGGCTTCTCTTGTCTGACCTTTAGGAGTACCTTGGGGAGGAGAGGTGGTGGAGGAAAGGCATATATTGTAAGGGTTTTCCAGCTGAATGATAGAGCATCCACCTTCCATGCTTGTTTGTGATAAGTCCTTGTGCAGAATCTCTGTAGTTGGCAGTTGTGTGGGGAGGCAAATAGATCTATGTCCGGGCATCCCCATTTTCTTGTTATCATGCTGAAGACTTGTGGATCTAGTTTCCACTCGTGAGGGTCCATGAGGCTTCTGCTTAGTTTGTCTGCCAGAGTATTTGTCTTTCCTGGCAGGAATTGTGCTTGCAGGTGCACTTGAGAAGTCAATGCTGTGTTCCACAAAGTCATGGCTTGTCTGCAGAGGGGGTAGGAATGTGTGCCCCTTTGCTTGTTATGTACCATATGACTGTAGTATTGTCCGTCTTTATCAACAGTTGTCCTGGATGGAGTAGGTCCTTGAAGGCTGTCCGGGCATTCTGTACAACTAGCATCTCTTTTTGATTGATATGAAGATGCATTTGGCTTGTGAGCCACGTGCCCTGAATACATTTTCCTGTCATGTGGGCCCCCCAGGCATAATCCGATGCATCTGTTGTTAGTGTCTGCCTGGCTGTGGGTAAAGTGTATGGCTGTCCCTTGTTGTGGTGACAGGCCAGTGCCCACCATCGAAACTCCTGTTACAAACAGGGAATGAGGGTAATTAATGTTTCCAGGCTGTGGCAATGTTGAGTCCAAACACTTTTTAGGTACCATTGTAGCTTCCTCATATGCAGTCTTGAATATGGAAATAGCAGAATGCAGGATGCCATGAAGCCCAAAGCCTGAAGAATTTTTCTTGCGGGTAACTGGGTCTTTGTTGCCATCTTTTCGAAGTCAGAAGTCAGTTGCCTTTGTTTGTCTGGCGTGAGATAAGCCATCTGGGCAGTTGTATTTAATCTTGCACCCAGGAATATTATCTCTTGAGAGGGTACTAGCTTTGATTTCTTTTCGTTTACTGTGTACCCTAGGCAAATTAGTAATCTTTTTTACAAATGCCAGATGCTTCAGTAGAATGTCCTTGCTCTCTGCTTGAATAAGGCAGTCGTCCGAGTAGGGATATATTTGAATTCCTCTGTCTGCAAAATGCAATTACTGGTGCCAGGCATTTTGTGAAGACCCTGGGCGCAGTAGATAAGCCAAAGGGTAGTGCAGAGAATTGGTAGTGCATTGAGCCAGCTATGAATCTGAGGTATCTTCTGCAAGCTTGTCTGATTGGGATATGCAGGTATGCCTCTTTTAGATCCAAAGTTACAAGCCAAGCTTTCTTGGCCATCGTAGGCAGAAGCTGCTGCAGTGTCAACATTTTGAATTTTGGAACGTCCAGGAAAGTATTTAGAATAGACAGGTCCAGTATTGGTCTCCAGGCTTTGTCCTTTCTGGGTACCAAGAAAAGTCTTGAGTAAAATCCTTGTCCCTGCTCTTGCTGTGGTACTCGCTGAATAGCCCTCATGTCCATGAGAGATGAGATTTGCTTTTGTGCCTCTGCCCATTGATTGTGTGGCAGGTCTGGCATACGTTTTGTCTTTGGAAGGGTGCGAAAGTGGAACCTGTAGCCCTTAGAAACTATATTCAAGACCCATTTGTCCTGGGTGATCATGTGCCAATTTTGTGAAAAAAGTGCTAGCTTTCCCCTCCAAGGGTGCTGCCAAAAGATAAGTGCTCGGCATTGGCAGTGGGAAGTCATTGGGGCTGTTTCCTATATGGCTGTGATTTGTCTTCTCCACTTTTGGCGGTAGAAGCACCCCATTGTTTAGGCCTGTATGAACCCATGGGGCTGAGAACTGCCTCTAGGGCATCTGCATCTGCCTCTTTGTGGCCTGTCTGACACAGGAAAGGATCAATTCTTAGGCCAGTTTCTGCTAAATCTGGGTGGTTGAACCTGTAAAAAATCCTTTACACTGTGCATAGATTTTGCTTTATCCTCCATTTTCTTTAACACCTCTTCTGCCTTAACACCAAACAAAGTATCATGCTGTAATGGAGCATCCAATAATTTTGCTTTAACATGATCAGGCAGATTCTGTTCCTTTAACCATGCATGCCTTCAAATGACCAAGCCTGTAACAGCTGCCCTGCAAGAGGCCTCCAGTGAATCAAAACCACATTGCAAAGTATGCTTTCCCACTTGTTCAGCTGCATGCAATAAATCCTGCATTACCTTGTTTTCAGAACATTCAGAATTTGTCAACATTTTCTGTTTTAGCAGTGACATTAAGTATTGCTGATATTCAAGCATATGAAACTGACAATTTAAAGCCCTTACAGCCAAGGTAGCAGAAAGTGTAAAATTTTTTCCCCCATCTGTCCAGTGCTCTAGAATCCCTATCAGAGGGAACAGGGTTTTTTGCAGTGGAAGCCTTGACCCCTTTGGGACCCTGAGATATAGTTTCTGGGTCAGCAGCAGGGTTTTTATATAGAAATTTATGTGAATCTGGAACCCTGTAGTACCTGTCTGGCTTAATGGGTGCAGGGGGTAAAGAGTCAGGAGACAGACCGGACACTGAAAATACATAATCTACAATGTCTAGCACAGGTGGAATAGCAAGACGTCTGTGCTGAGGCAGTAAAAGAAAATCTCGGAGCCTTTTCTTAGATTCCGAGTAATCTTGGCTCTCCCAGTGAAAATGCTCCCTCATGGTATGCAGGGTTCCCCAAAAGAAAAGTCCTCAGGAGGAGAGGCTGAAGGGATAGATTCTTCAACATCAGAATCCTCATAGGGAGGAAAAGAGTATCCCTGTTCTGAAGAGGAATCAGATGAAATGGAAACCTGATCAGAAGAATCATATTCAGTGTCTTGCCTAGGCCTCTTATCAGGAGGGGGATGGAAACTCCTGATCAAAGTAATTAGGTCTTCGGCCATTTTAAGCATCTGTTTCTTAGGCATGGAAGTCTGTCCAGGAGAATGCTGTATTTGTTTCTTGGTCTTTAAAGCTGTTTTAGTCTTTGCCTTGGAAGCGGAGGTTGGCTTGATATATAACTGTGTAGGTCTGAAAACACCCTCAGAAGCCGATGCCTGTTCAGCGGCTCCGTACCCATCTGAGGGAATAGTTTCCGAAGGTCCAATACCTTGAGTATCCAGAGGCCTAGCTGTCTCCACGTGGGAGTCAGAAGCGGCCTGTGGCTCTGAGGTAGCGGGTGTCAGGGGCTGCGAAAGTGCCTCACTGAGAACCGGCAACTGGCCTAGCGGAGGCTTTGTCGTCGGTTTTGGACCTTGGATGCCTGTCCTTTTCTTTTTGCTTGCGCTTTTTATGAACTCCCGTTGTCGGCTGTTCCGACGGCATTATATAATTAAACCTTCGGCCAAAGTAATGAAATGCAAAATCGTACCGACGCTTAATAGTGCGTTGGTTAAATCTAGCACAAAACCGACTACTAGCAACGTTGTGGTCAGGGCCTAGGGCAAGGAATACAGTAAGAATAAAAATCCTTATGAGGTATTTGCTTCCCACAAGAAATACAATTGTTAACTTTTTCTGACATCGGTCTGGAGCAAGAAAAAAGTTTCCCCAACGGGGTACTTAGCTTTATTGAAGACTTTGGATCTGAAATTCGATTTCGAAAACCTCAGGAGTCGGCCGACCAGCACTTGCAAACTGCTTTTGCTTCGGGTACCACGCGGCAAGAAAGACTGAAGAAAATGGCTTCGGCTGCATCTTGTATACCCCTGGCGCACTTGACGTCAGGGAAGAGGCGACAGGAACCAATGCCGGACCAGGACTTTGGAATTCAGGCCGACTGCGGGTAGCCTGCCAGCAGGATAACCCTAGTGTAATAACTGCAACAGTGAAACACGATGAACATCTAAAGCTATTGCTGCTGGGTCTGGTTTGAGAAGATTGTGTAAAAACTTCATACATTCTATCTGCTTGTATTTTCCTGACAGCCAGCCTGCTGACAAAATTGGAGGAAATAGTGAAGGTTCAAGAAATTCCTTCTGTAAAAGATTATAAAATTTTCTGACTGAGAAAAGTACAGTTGTGTAAAATCTTACCATAACAGTAGAGGTCTCTCTCCACTGTTGCAGTATTCTTCGCATAAGGGATCTCCTGCCAAGGACAGCACAACGCATGGTCGGTATACCAAAGCCTTTGATTTTATAGACTGCGCATGTCACACTTCCCGAGCAAGGCGCAGGACAAAGGTTATGCATGAATGTACATACCTTGGAACTGAAAAGCCTCAGGACGACGAGAATATCCTTAGGGACCAGGAGGAACACATGCATTCAGAAGGAGAAAAGGAAAAGAATCCCTGGCCAGGCAGGCAAGAAGAATAGAACAGGGCAAAAGGGGAGAAAGGAAGGAGTGAATGCTGCAACAATGAAGAGAAGGACAGCTATTGTTATGGTAAGATTTATCACTGTTGCAGTACTAACATAACAGTGTACAAAAAGCTTAAGAGGAAACTTGAGGAGGAAAGCACAGAACAGCCCTCAAAAAAAACACATGCAGGCCAGATCTTTCCCTGCAAAGAATCCTGCTTGTAATGCTTACTGAATATAATGGACAGAAGTCCAAGTAGCAACCTCAACGTTTGACTGTTATCCAGTCCTTTGAAAAAGGCACCAGACGAGGCAACAGCTCCATTAGAATGAGCCTCTACAGATGAAGGAAAACATATACCATGAAAGGAATAACAAAGAAATTACCTTGGAGATCCAGGAGGATATGGTTTGCTTAGAAACAATCTGGGATTAAAGGAAACAAAAAGATGCTCCGATTTGCAAATGGCCTCAGTCTCATTAAATAATATCAGAGCTTCCCATGTAAATCCAAAGTGTGAATGACCTTCTCACTAGCAGACTGCCGATAAGGACAAAAAGGAGGGCAAATTAATAGAGTGAAGAGACATTAACCACCTTGAACATAAGGATTTAATACGAAAAGACACCCTGTCCCTATGGAAAACGAGGAACAGACACAAGAGCCTGAAGTTCAGAGACTCTTTTTAGCTGAAATAAGGGCCAAAAAGAACAGTCTTAAATACAATGTTGCAAGAAAGCGGACACTGCAGGCTCAAAAGGAGCCAGAGTTATTTTTTTTGGCACAAAACGAGGTCCCAGGAAGGTGTAATAGGCTTCCTGGGAAGCCTGATATGAAGGACGCCTTTAAGAAATTGTTTGACCTCATAACCTAGAGACCAGAGGAGGAATCAAGGGCAGACAAGCAGAAATGGCTGAAAGGTGAGCTTTAACTCTAGAATATGCCAAACCAGTATGAACCAAGTCACACAAATAAGGCAGAACCAAAGGAACCCCCACCAAAAAAGGATCCTGGTTACGAGAAAGGCACCAGACAGAAAATATCTACCATTTGGACAAATATGATTTCCTGGTAGTGGGTCACATCATCGGGAAAGAGGTACCTAAAAGGGATCAAAATCATATCACCCACAGCATTAGCTGAAGAGTGGACAAGTGAGGATGGATCAGAGACCCCTTGTCTTGGGTGAGAAGGTGCATTTTGCGGTGATTGCCCCTGACCAAGTAAAGGGAGAATCAAGACTGTACAGGACAAAAGGGAGTCACTAGCAAGATTTTGGGGGAAGAGTCTTGCTTGACTGAGCAAGACCTTCGGAATCAATCAGTGGAAGTGGAGGGAAGGCTTAGAGAAACACCCCCTTCCAAGGAAAAAAGTTAGTGCATCCACCTTACAGGCCAAAGGGTTTGGGACTCTAGCACAAAAAAGAGGAAGTTGTCCATTCAAAGGGGAGGCGAAAAGATGTACCTGTGGAGTATCTCACCAATGGATAAAGTAAAAAAATACATCTCTGTGAAGCATCCATTCATGAGCCTGTGTAATGAACCTGTTCAAGGCATTTGCCACTGTATTTTGCTCTGAAGGAATGTAAACAGCCAGAAGAGTCACTCGATAGTGGGCAGCTAGATCCCAGACCCAAAGAAGTCTGCAAAGAAGATAGGACCCCCCCCCCCCACACACACACACACACACACACACAGTTGATAACACAGAGATGTGGTGCATCTGTGAAGACTGAGGTCCTGGAAGGAGGAGGGAATGATATTCCCGAAGAGTGAAAAGGAGAGCTCTCATCTCCTTTATGTCAATGTGATCTGACCTCTGATGAGGCCAGACGACCCTGGACCTTGAGTGAACCGAAGGAGGCTCCCCACCCCCTGTCCAAGGTATTCAAAAAAGCTCCCGAGATGGGACTGGAGGCTGATAAGGAAGTCCTGGGTTGAGAGAAAGCTGATGAATCCATCACTGAAGTTCAAGTTTGAGGCATGGAAGGAAAGGAACTAGAAATTTCAGTGGGTGACTGTGTTGAAGCCACACTGACCTTGAGGAACCACTGTAGTTCTCATATGGAGCCTGGCTAGAGGCTGCAAAGGAATGGTGGAGAACAGGAGTCTTAGAATCCTGAGAAACTCCCTGGCTGTGATAGAAGCCAGAGAAAGAAGAGATTGAAAAAAGATGATCAGAAAATGCCTTGGGTGGAAGCAGGGATGCCAGCATAGGAAGAGTCTGGATCCTGCAACTGGGAAAAATAGGATCTCGAGGAGTCGGGACTGATTTCTGAAAGCTTACGGTGAACCTCAGGTTTTGTAACTGAAACAAACTTGGGAGGTGCTGAGGCAGGACCTCGGAGGACGAAGCCTGAATGAGTAGGTTGACCAAATAAAAGATATGAACCCCTCTCACCCTGCAAGAGGCAATAACAGGATCAAAGCATTTACCAAATATCCTTTGGGCAGTGGAGAGCCAAAGGGCAAAGCAGAGAACTGAAAAGGTAAGGAAGAGAGAGAAATGCAAGAGATTCCTGAAAAAGTACAGTTTTGTACCTACCATAAATGTAGATGTTCGAGTGTTCACCCTGCTGCAGTCATCACACTTGGGTTATCCTGCTGTCAGGCGGTCCCACAGTTGGCCCGAATTCCAAAGTCTTGGTCCGGCGTCGGTTGCTGTCGCTTCTTCCCTGACGTCATTGCGTCAGGGGTATGTAAGAGGTATCTGACACCATTTTTTTCAGTTTTTCTTGTCTCAGATGTCAGGTGCCCCCAAAAGGTAGGCAAAAGATAGTGTGTGTGTGTGTGTATACATATATATATATATATATATATATATATACACACACACACACACACACACACACACACACACACACACACACACACACACACACACACACAGCTATATAAAAATAAAACAAAACCCTTAGGTACAAGCAAATACACCACAGAAGTAGTATAGGATAAAGTGGTAGAGATGAGTTCAGCTAGTTCAGAGGGGATGGAGGGAGGGTAACCTGGACTGCAGCAGGGTGAACACTAACATCTACATTTATGGTAGGTACAAAACTGTACTATGTTCATCGTGTTACCCTGCTCTAGTCATCACACTTGGGTTGAATCTCAAAGCTAAGGAGGGGAGGTGGAGTCAAACAGGGTTAGAAGAGGCTAGTAGGCCCTGCAAAACTGCAGTGGCAAAACCAGCTTTAGTCTTAGAGTAAAGAAGTAAGTGATGGTGTTTGGTGAAGGTGTGCACTGAACTCCAAGTAGCAGCTTCCAGAATATCCTTGGTTGGCACTCCCCTGAGAAAGGCTGCTGATGTAGCTGTAGCCCTGGTGGAGTGGGACCTAATGTTAGCAGGTACTGGTTTCCCATGATGTGTGTAGCAGAAACGTATGCAATGTCCTATCCATTTAGAAATGGTCTGTTTTGAGATAGCTTTTCCTTGTGATCCTGTAGCATAGGCTTCAAAGAGCTGGTCAGTTTTTCTGAAAGCCTTAGTTTTATCCAAGTAGTAACGTAATTGCCTGTGAATGTCCAAAGAGTGCAGGAGTCTTTTCTCCTTTATTCTGGGGATTAGGGAAGAAGGTGGGCAAATGAATGGTTTGGTTTAGGGCCACACTGGATACCACCTTTGGCATAAAGGAAGGATTAGTCCGTAGGGAAACTCTCTTGATGAAAAATGAGGAAAGGTTCCATTGCCTTTAGTGCCTGTAGCTCTGAAACTCTTCTAGCTGAGGTTATTGCTAGTAGTAGGGCAGTTTTCCATGAAAAAAATTTTAAATCAGTTGAAAAAGCTGGCTCAAAGGGCGGCAGTGTAAGCTTTTCCAGGACAAAGTTGAGATCCCAACTAAGTGTTGGAGCTCTCCTTGGCGGTCTTTTAAGTTTTTAGCCCCTCTGAGGTAATGTCTTAGGAGTGGATGTGAAAATAAAGGAGGATCTGTGCTGTAATGAGCTGAAATTGCTGAGGCGTGGATCTTAATAGATGAAAAGGAAAGTCCTTTGTGTAACATCTCAGTTAAATATTGTAGAATCTGAGGAATGTTTGGCTCCAGGGGATTTAGGCCTTTAGCCTGGTTCTAGGAGCAAAATCTTTTCCATTTGTCTGAATAGGTTTTCCTTATAGTGCTGGGCCTCCTGGCCTCCAGAATGACATCCATAACAGCTTTGGATAAAGGTGTTGGCTGGTTGTTTAGGTAATTTGCCATGCAGCCAGGTTTAAAGTCTTGAGCTGGCTGTGTAGAATCAGATTGTCTCGCTGGGTGAGCAGGTGTGGAATTTGTGGCAAAATTCATGGTGGGCCCTGGGCCATGGTCCTTAAAATTGGATACCAATGTTGGCGTGGCCAATCTGGTGCAACGAGAATCATTTGTGGCCTCTCTAATCTGACTTTCAGCAGTACCTTTGCTAGAAGAGGCAGTGGAGGGAAGGCATACACTGTCAATGTTTTCCAACTGAATGAGAGAGCATCCACTTTCCAAGCTAGTGGATGGAAGGTCCTTGTGCAAAATGTTTGAAGTTGGTGGGTGTGGGGGCTTGCAAACAGATGCCTGGGCGTCCCCATTTTTGAGCTTTCATTGCAAATACTTGTGGATCTAGTTTCCATTCGTGTGGATCCATGATGTTTCTGCTTAGGTCATCTGCCAATGTGTTTTTCTTTCCTGGCAGGAATTGTGCTTGTAATTGAACCTGCAGTGCAGTGTTCCACAAGGTCACTGCTTGCCTGCATAGAGGGTAGGAATGTGTGCCCCCTTGCTTGTTTATGTACCACATAACTGTGGTGTTGTCTGTCCTTATTAGCAGCTGTCCTGGGTGTAGAAGGTCCTTGAAAGCTGTTAGGGCATTCTGCACTGCTAGCATTTCTTTTTGATTGATATGCAGGTGTCTCTGATCTGTAGTCCATTTGCCCTGAATGCACTGTCCTGCCATGTATGCTCCCCAGGCATAGTCCGATGCATCTGTTGTCATAGTTTGCCTGGCTGTGGGTAAGGTGAAAGGCTGATCCTTGTTGAGGTGACATGCCTGTGCCCACCATAGAAACTCCTGTTGAAGGCAGGGAAGGAGTGGAATCATTCCAAGTCCATATACTTTTCAGGTACCATTGTAATTTCCTCATATGCAGTTTTGCAAATGGTATTAGTAGAATGCAAGATGCCATGAATCCAAAGGCCTGCAGAATTTTTCTTGCAGGGAGTTGGGTGTTTGTTGCCATTATTCTGAAATATTGAAACAGTTGTCGTTGTTTGTCTGGCGTGAGATAAGCCATCTGGGCTGTTGTATTCAAGCTGGCACCCAGGACACCCAGGAATGTTATGTTTTGTTTTCTGAGGGCACTAGTTTTGATTTCTTTTCGTTTACTGTGTACCCTAGGCAACTTAGAAAGTGTTTGACAAATGCCAGATTCTGTAGAAGAATGTCCTTGCTTTCTGCTTGAATAAGACCGTCGTCTAGGTATGGGTATATTTGAATTCCTCTTTGTCTGCAGTATGCAATTACTGGTGCCAGGCATTTTGTGAAGACCCTGGGCGCAGTAGATAAGCCAAAGGGCAGTGCAAAGAATTGATAATGCGTTGAACCTGCAATGAAGCGGAGGTATCTTCTGCAATTCTGTCTGATAGGGGCATGCAGGTATGCCTCCTTGAGGTCCAAAGTGACTAGCCAAGCCTTCTTGCCCAGCATGGGAAGAAGCTGCTGTAGTGTTAGCATCTTGAATTTTGGTACTTGCAGATAGGTGTTCAGAATTGAAAGATCCAGAATGGATCTCCATGCTTTGTCCTTTCTTGGAACTAGGAAGAGTCTTGAGTAAAATGCTTGACCTTGCTCCTGTGTAGGTACCTGCTGAATGGCTCTCATGTTCATGAGAGCTGTAATTTGTTTTTGTGCCTCTGCCCATTGATTTGGTGGCAGATTTGGCATTCCTTTGATCTTTGGTAAGGTATGAAAGTGGAATCTGTATCCTTGAGAGACCATGTTTAGAACCCATTTGTCTTCTGCGATGATGTGCCAGTTGTCTGCAAAAAATGTTAGTTTTCCTCCCAAGGGTGTTGCCTGGAGAACTTTGCTTGGTAGTTTGAGGATAGAGTCATTGTGTCTGCCTTCTGATAGCTTGGGGCCTGTCTACTCCTCCTTTCTGGGTAGCATAACCCCATTGGTGAGGTTTGTAAGGGCCCTGTGACTGACCTCTGCCCCTTGGGCATCTGTATTTACCCCTCTGTGATCTGTCTGAAGCTGGAAAGGACCAATTTTTTGTTGGCCAATTTCTGCTGAAGCGAGGGGGTTGTACCTGCAAGAAATCCTTGACCGTTTGCATAGATTTAGCCTGATCCTCCATTTTCTTTAAAACCTCTTCTGCTTTGACATCAAATAATACATCCTCTTGTAAAGGTGCATCTAATAATTTTGCTTTAACATGGTCAGGAAGGGTTTGCTCTTTTAACCAAGCATGTCTACAAATGACTGAGCCAGTAACAGCTGCTCTACAGGAAGCTTCCAGTGAATCAAATCCGCATTGTAAAGTATGCTTGCCCACCTGTTCAGCTGCATGCAACAGATCCAGCATTTCCTTGAACTCAGGCTGTTCTGAGTGTGTGCTCATTTTTTGTTTTAACTGAGACATCAGGAATTGTTGATATTTCAACATGTGAAACTGGCAATTTAATGCTCTCACAGCCAGAGTTGCAGAGGTGTATATTTTCTTTCCCCATCTATCTAGGGCTCTGGAATCTCTTTCAGAGGGCACAGGATTTTTAGCCATAGAAGCCTCTGCTCCCTTAGGACCCTGGGATATGGTTTCTGGGTCAGCTACAGGGATTTTATAAAGGAATTTGTGTGAGTCAGGTACTCTGTAGTATCTGTCTGGTTTGGCTGGAGCAGGAGGTCTGGATTTAAACTAGACTCCAAGTAGACATCATCCACAATATCTAAAACAGGAGGAATAGCAAGAGGTCTGTGCTGGGGTAATAGAAGGAACTCTCGGAGCCTTTTCTTAGAATCCGAGTAATCCTGGCCTTCCCACTGGAAATGTTCCCTCATGGTATGTAATGTTTTCCCAAAGGGGTGGTCTTCAGGGGGAGATGCTGAGGGAATAGAATCTTCAGCATCAGAATCCTCATAAGGTGGAAAAGTGTAATCCTGTTCCTCAGAAGAATCCGAGGAGAGAGAAACCTGGTCAGAGGATGCATAATCCTCCTCTTGTCTTGGTCTTTTATCAGAAGGGGGATGGGAACCCCTGATAAGGGTAATTAAATCTTCAGCCATCTTAAGCATCTGTTTCTTAGGCATAGGGCCTTGACCTGTAGACTGATGAACATTTTTCTTAGGTTTTAAAGGAGTTTTAAGTTTAGCATAAGATTTAATGGTGAGTGTAGTCGGTCTGAAGACACCTTCTGCAATCGAAGGTGTTTCCTCTGCACCGGTGTCGGTAGATGGCTGCAGCGGCCTAGTAGACTCCGTGTGGGAGTCGGCACCTGTCTGGGGTTCCAGCTATGCGGTCGTCAGGGGCTGCATAGGCGCCTCACTGAAAACCGTCGACAGGCCCAGCTGAGGCCTCGGGGTCTGGCTTATTCCTAAGCTGCCTGTCCTTATCCTTGCGTTTTTTATGAATTGCGGTTGTCGGCTGTTCCGACAGCATGATATAATTGAATTTCCTACCAAAGTAATGCCGTGCAAAGTCAAAACGGCGTTTGATAGTGCGTTTATTAAACTTAGCGCAAAACCGACAACCTGCGACATCGTGGTCTGGGCCTAGGCAAGGAATGCAATAGGAATGGAAGTCCTTATGAGGTATTTGCTTCCCACAAGAAATGCAATTGTTAACTTTTTCTGACATCGGACTGAGGCAAGAAAATGTTCCCCAACGGGGTACTTTAGCTTTATTGAAGACTTCGGACTGAAATTCAAATCGAAAATCTCAGGTGTCGGCCGACTGGCACTTGCGAACTGCTTCTGCTTTGGGCACCGCGCGGCAAGAAAGACTGAAGAAAATGGTGTCGGATGCCTCTTATATACCCCTGACGCACTGACGTCAGGGAAGTAGCGACAGCAACCGACGCCGGACCAAGACTTTGGAATTCAGACAGACTGCGGGACCGCCTGACGGCAAGATAACCCAAGTGTGATGACTGCAGCAGGGTAACACGATGAACATCATGATGAACAAGGATATGAAGATAGGCATCCTTGAGGTTCAGGGATACCAAAAAGGCCTGTGGAAGAAAAGGGAACAGAGTTTGAACATTCGAAGGAGGGGAACTTTAGAAAGGTGTTGAGAGCAAAGGAAGATCTAGAATTGTTCTCCAGATGCTTTCTTTTCTGGGAACCAGAAACATCCTAGAATAAAACCCTTTTTCTTTCTGAACAGGGGGCACAACTTGAATGGTGCCCTGAAAAGAAAGGAAGCTGTTCCACAGGAGGCTGAAGGATGTCCAGAAAAGGGAGGAAGGAATCTTCCAGACCATGAAATATCCTTGGCAGATGGATAAAACCCAAGATTCTTGGGTGTCCCTTAACCAATTGGTGAGGAACAGGGTAAGATGAAAGGATAAGGAAACCTGGTCTAGGGAAAGGAGTAGCAAAAAAAGCAAAAGGTCTGATGAAGTTAACACTTGTTTAACGAAAGCGCTCACGTTTTGTTTTTCTTGTGGATTTTTATCATTAAATACACCTTTGGTTTATCATCACCAGAGTGATTTGTGCCGGTGAAACTCTGCCTGCCAGCATTTTTATTTAGTTTGTTTTGTTGCTTCTGTTTTTTGAAAGGAGAAGCAAATTGTCAGATAGAACCTGGTTGGTCTTAAAAAGGAGGAGTTTGTTTGAGAAGTAGCCCAAGTAGTCGTAGTGGGAGGGGGGGGTACACGCTTAGAACCCTTTTTACCTTTAGGAAGAGGGCTAGGCTGTGTGCGAACAAAAACAGATTTGGAAGGATAATTCCTCAGGAATTAGGAAAGACAAATGTTTCAACTCCTGCATGGACTTGCATTTATCCTGGAATGACTTAAAAAGCTCAGCAGCAGCAAAACCAAGAAGGTTATTATCCGGATCAAAATTCAACAATTTAGCCTTAATATCATCAGGTAAGAGTTAGAGATTAAGTTAAGTGTAATGTCTCAAAACAGAATCAAATGTAAAAGCTCTAGAGGCAGCATCAGCTGAATCATAAAAAGAAGTTATGTACTCACCATAACGTTCCATCTGAGTAGTTAGACTATTTGTCAGCAACCTGTGGGTTCCGGATCCAATACAGATCCGAGCAGACAGCTTACCAAGCTAAAGATCCGAGCTCCAATCTCCTCCCCCTTACCCATACTATCCTGCAACCTCCTTCTCAATCCTCAGATCGAGTTTGCCACCTAACAATGCGACACCCAACAACCTAAGCCAAAAGGAATTGACCCGAACTCTTACATCAGATTCGCCACATTCAGGACATCGAGCACAAACAGACAAATAACCATCAAGGTCAGGGGGAAGGAGGGAGGAAAGGTTGCTAACAAATGAAGTCTAACTACTCAGATGGAATCTTACGGTGAGTACATAACTTCTTTATCTGAAGTAGTTAACTTCATTTGATCAACCTGTGAGACAGAGTCCCCAATTATTCGAATCTTGGGAGGCCCTTAAGGAAGGATATTTCGGAGCACTGCAGAGCCAAAGGAAGCCCTTCCTCTAGACACCAAATCTAGTTTACGAGTAATGAAGGTGTGACAGGAAGCCCAGGTAGCAGCCAAACAGATATCGTCCAGGGAAACTAGACCAGAATGCAGCTGAAGCAGCCATAGAATGGGTATAGTGAGCATGAATCCCTTCTGGGGCTGGTAATCCAAGTTCTCTATAAACTTGCAAAATCCACTTAGCGATAGTCACTTTTGAAACGGTTTTCCCAAAAAGGGTCTAGCAAAGGAAACAAAAAGCTGATCAGATTTAAGGAAAGGTTTGGACCTATGCAAATAAAAACGTAACTGCCTGTGCACATCAAGCAAATGAAGTTTATATTCCCCTTTATTTTGAAAATTAGGGAAAAATACAGGCAAATTAATCGACTGATTAATATTCGACTCTGAAGCAATTTTAGGCAGAAAGGACGGGTTAGTCCTGAGAGATACTCTATCCTTGTGAAACACTAGGTAAGGTGATTTCATACACAGGGCTTGAAGTTCCGACACTCCTGGCTGAAGTAATAGCCACCAGGAAGGCCGTTTTCCATGATAAGAATTTTAAGTCAACTGATGCTGCGGGCTCGAATGGGGGCGCGACCAAGGCCTGAAGGACCAAAGTTAGATCCCACGGCAGTGAAAGATTCTTAACAGGAGGCCTCAGAAGAAAAGTACCTTTCAAAAAAGTCTTGCAAATTCTGGCAGCAGCTAGGGAGCCTGAATTTTCCCCCACATGAAAATGGGAAACAGCCGCCAGCTGTTCTTTCACTGTGGAAGAGCTAGCCCCTTGCTGGAAAATATGAGACAAAAAGTCTAACACCACTGGAACCGGAGCGGTAAAGGAATCCAGATTTCTCTCTGAAGCCCAAATGGAAAAACATTTCCACTTACTACTGTAGACTTTCCTAGTAGAAGACTTATGTGCCGCTATCAGGATGGATTTAACTGGGGAAGAAATACCGGGAGTCCTAGCAACTAAGGGAACTGGAGTAACCAAGCTGTGAGCTTGAGGCTGTCCAGATTCGGGGGAGCAATTCCCGAGGGATGATTGATAGAGGCTGTCCAGATTTCGGGGGAGCAATTCCCGAGGGATGATTGATAAGATCCGGAATGGGATCCAAGATGCAGGGCGGAGCTAGGAGAGAAGACTGCAGGCAAGGGAACCAAACTTGACGAGGCCAGAATGGTGCTATGAGGATAACTCTGCTCCCCAACCGACGAGCTTTCTGTAAAAATTTTGTCATGAGTGGAAGCGGGTGATACGCATAAACAAGACCAGGTGACCAAGTATGGACAAGAGTGTCACTGGGAGCTTCCCCCATCAGGGGAATTAGAGTGAAGAACTTGCTGCACTTCACACTGGATGGCGATGCGAAGAGATCGCAGCAAGGCTGACTCCACTTGAGGAAGATCTGGTCCCCTACATCAGAGCACTCATAAGGCGAAAGGATAGTCTGCTCAATTTTTCTGCCAAGATGTTGGACTGACCCAGAATGTGCGTTGCTACCAGAAAGCGGTTGGTGATCGCCCATTCCCATACTCTCATGGCCTTTCGACAAAGTGGATAAGACCTGGTTCCCCCCTGTTTGTTGATGTACCAGACCACTGACATGTTGTCTGACTGGATAGCAATAGTTCCCAGAGGAAGATGGGCATGAAGGGCCTGCAACACTAAAAGGACTGCTCATCTCTAGAACATTTATATGCAGAACAGTCTCGCTCTGAGTCCACATGCCTTGGACAGTCCTGTCCGAGCACTGCCCCCCCCCCACACCCTAAGCGGGAGGCATCCGTGGTCACCGTGGCTTGGGGCAGAAGCGCAACAAAACGGCATCCTTCTCGCAATTCCTGGGACTGGAGCCACCACATGAGAGACTTCTTGCACACACTGCTCATAGGAATCGGAAAGTCTAGAGACTGATGTAGAAGAGACCATTGAACTTGCAACGCCCACTGTAAAATTCTCATATGCAGACATGCACAAGGAATGAAGTTTATAGCTGCTGCCATGGACCCTGGGGCTCTCAGGACTAACTCCGCTGGTGGTGCAGGAGACTGAAGGAGTGCCAATACATGCAGGGCCATGCTGTGAAGTCTGTCTGGACTCAAAAATATCCTGGCCTGAAGAGTCTATTCTTGCTCCTATGAAATCTAGAATTTGAACAGGTTGGAGGGAAGACTTGAAATTTATCGTGATCCCCAGCCGGGTAGATAACTGAAGAAAGAAATCACTGGCTAGTACAAGTTGATGCCTGACAGAGGCAAAGAAAAGCCAGTCGTCCAGGTACAGAAAGACCTGAATGTGCTGAAGCCTCAGGTGGGCCTCTACAACTGTCATGACCTTGGTAAATACCGCGGGGGCTGTGGTGAGACTGAAGGGTAAGACCCTGAACCGGTAATGGCTGTCTCCTAGTCGAAAGTGGAGGAACCTCCTGGATCGCCTGTCCATCCGAATATGGTAGTACGCATCCTTGAGATCTATCAAGCACATCCAGTCTTCCTCCTGCAAGAAGGGCAGGATGGATTGTAGAGTGACCATGTGGAACTTTTCCTTGGCAATGGACAGGTTCATTGCGGACAGGTCGAGAATCGGCCTAAGTCCCCCGTCTTTTTTGGCACCAAAAAGAACCTGGAAAAGATGCCTAATCCGGACTGGTCTGGGGGCACTGGCTGGATTGCTCTTTTTTTCTGGCAGCATTCTTATCTCCAAAACTGCCACCTCCCTTTGAGCAGGTGGGACGTCCGGGAGGAGTCTTGTACAAAGCTGGATGTTTATGAAGGGAAGAGAATGTTTATGAAGGGAATAGAATAACCTCTGGGTATTATTTGAAGCACCCAGCGATCTGACGTGATGGACTCCCATTGGGCTAGGTGCCTCGAGAACCCCCCCCCCCCCCGACTGCCTCCAGAGAGGAGCAGTCGGGAAACCCCTCAGGGCTGTTGCGTGGGTCAGTCAAGGGTTCCTGTGACCCGAAGTTCTTCAGTCCCCCTCTGCCCCAGCGTCCACGTTGTCCCCCTCTCTGCCTCTGGGGAGAAGGAGTCCTGAGTATTCCGGGACAGCTGAGATTTCCAGAATCCCAGCTTCTTTTGCCCTCGCTGGTTCCTGGAGAAGAACCTTTGAGGGTTAGAGAAGCGGATCCCAACAGCTAACAGCGTTTTCCCGTCCTTCTCCCTCCGGACAAGCGTATCTCGGACGGTCTTCCCGAACAGGGTCAAACTGTCAAAAGGGGCATTAGCAAAGAATGCCTTGAAAGGTTCCGAAAAAAACAAAGCCGGAGCCAGGCATGACACCTCATGGCAATACCGGACCCGGCTGCCCTAGCAGCTCCCTCGGTGGCATGAGAGAGAGAGTAAACACATGGACGTATTTGACAGATTTGAGAGTGGCCATACAAGCCGAGAAAGTCAGTTTATCCTCGGTCTAAATGGACTCTACGGGGGACTCAGCGTACTCTTTCACAAGGTCACGCTGCAGTCTGATTATGTGGGCCATGTAATTCAGCACCCTTATAGCAAAGGTAGCTGAAGCAAAAGTCCGCTTTCCAAGATGTTCCATCACCCTGGACTCCTTGTCCGGGGGATGGACAGAGGGACTTTCCTGGGAGAGTTCCTTTTTGGTGGCCACTGTCACCACCACCATGGCATCAACTGGGGAACCCTTACTCCAAGTGGCTTTGTCTGCGGAGGACTCAATACCTTGCTGGGCCGTTTGGGTATTGGCTATATAGTGTCCAGGCTCTGGTAGTGATGAGGTCCACCAGAGGGTCAGCGGGTGGGCACCCAAGGGGTAGATGGGACTGTATCGAACACTTCCAGAAATACTAACTCGTCCAAGGAAGGTTTTTGGTCAGACCAACGTTTTTTGGGTGGACCAACCCCCCCGGCAAAGAATTTCCATTAAGTCTCTTCGGGGGGGGGGGGGGTTTGATCTGGGGGAACCTACCCCTGCCTCTAAGTCAGTATCTTCCGTGAGGGACTCAGGGGAGTCCATGTGCCTCCTCCTGGACTGGCATTTGCGAGGGACTCTCCGGCGAGGGCTCGCAAACTGTCTCATATTCCTCAAAGGGAACTGTCTGGGGAGTACCGGATACAGGCTGTCCCTGGGAGGACTGGATGATGGAAGAAACTCGGTTGCGAGGGAGCTGGGGCAGACTCCGAGGAAAGAGTTAGTGGTCTCTATCCCCCAGTGAGAACCCTCTCCACAACGTCGAAACCCGAAGGGGAACCGGCTTCCCTAAAGCTGGTTGTGTGGAAGCCGCACCCCTCAGATCCGACGAGGGGATCGGAGCAGAGGCTGGCATAGCCGGGCCCAAGGAGACTGTATACCCCGACCACAACGGGGCCGATGACACACTCATCACATCGGATCAGATGCCCAAATCTCGGCTCCGAGAGCTCAGATCCGATAAGGTATCCGACAGGCTTGAGGGCATAGCTGGTGTTGAGGTAGGAGGTACCATCGGCACAGACTCCCTGACTCCAGGGCTCCTCGGATCCATAGACTCCAAAACCTGAGGGTGGATCGTAGAAGGAGCTATCGAGGCAAATGTCAGGGCTGAACTCCCCCGCTCCGGCTGGCGGGGAGCCAGAACACACCCATCTGCAATCATCCGGTCCATATCAGCTTCAGAGAGGCTCCTAGTAGACCTCAAGGATACCACAGACACTGGACGGGAGAGCCGATGCGAGGACGACCTCAAAGCAGGCCAAGCCTCCTCCGGCTCTGGGGAAAATCATGGAGAACAGAGCCGAGGGCAAGATGGCCTAGCAATTTTTTGCAGAGACACTAACATCTTGGTGGGAGGGGCAGACGGATCTGAGTCGGCTTGCCTCCTGCGACCCTTCTCTCTGTCTCTCTTTTTCTCTCTCTTTATCTCTCACTTTTCCTCTCTCTCTGATAGTCTTGGCCTCCCTCTCTCCATGTATAGAGGTGGGAGTGTGAGTACCGGACAGGGGAGGAGGGCCGGAAGGCTGAACAGCCACAGCCGTGGCTGAAGAAGAAGATGGAGCATAAGTAGTAGCTGACTCTGCGGATAAGAGACCCGCAATAATCAGCTTGGTCCTGTGATCCCGAAGGACTCGGGGGTTAAAGGCAGTACAAATTTTGCAGCCCGTTTATAAATGAGGGACCCCCAAACAGACTACGCACAGTCGGGGACAGCTTATGGCCACACTCTGTGCACTTGGAGAAAGTCGTTTTTTGACTTTCAGACATTCCTGCTTAGATAGCTGAAACAGGGGCAGACACACACACACTCGTTAAGTGCGGGAAGGGGGGGGCACACAACCGAAAGTTAAGCAACTCTCTAAACTACACACCAAACACCCGAGGGAGAATATGGGAAGAGTTATGTACTGTTTCACACAGAAAGGGGCACACAGACTAAAAAAAAATAGATTAGACCTAACTAACCTCCTGGAGCTCAAAAATCTCTTGCTGGCGAAGCCACGGCAAACTAGATCTGGAGATTGGAAGGAGGCTGCAGGGTAGTACGGGTAAGGGGGAGGAGCTTGGTGCTCAGATCTTTAGCTTGGTAAGCTGCCAGCTCAGATCCGTATCTGATCCAGAACCCACAGGTTGATGATCAAATGAAGTTAACCACTTCAGATCTACATTTAATAGAGTGGCGAGCCACTTGAGAGGTAGAACCCAGTAAATAAAGGACCAAGACCTTTCCTTCTAAATCAAGGAAGCCAGAAATTGCCCGAGAAGAAAGAAGGCCTAAAACATACCTGCTCACATGACCTTATTAGGAGACAACTTAGTGGATGGCAAAAGTTTAGGTTAGTCAGAAGAGACAGGCACTAAAGATGGGTCAGCAGGAGGATATATTAGTACAAAAACTTGCTATCAGACACCTTGTAAAATCTGTCAGGTTTCTTAGGAGCTGGAGGATGGGAACTATGGGCAACAGATGACACTGAAAAGGTATCTAAGCGGTCAGCCAAGACTGGAGGCAGTGCAGAGGGCTTCTGCCACTCCACGTGGAGTTCATAATACTCTTTTGAATATCAGAAACCGAAGAACAGTCACATTTGAAATATTCCATCATAGTATTCCCAAGGAGAAGGAATTTATGAAGAATATGCCAAGGACTCCTCCCCAGAACCAAAATCCTCAGAACTCCTGCTCTCTGAGCCTATTAAGAAGAGTAGAGGTCCTGGGAGGGACAGGTACAGAGATCCCTTTAGCAGGCTTTAAGTCCATTAAGGCATTAAACAACCTTAGAGTAAAATCCGGATCTTTACCAGCACAGGAAATATGCTTTTTTTTTTTTCTTTTGAGGAACATCTGCCCAAAAAATCCTAGGGGGTTCAGCCCCTGGCCAATACTCATCCAACATAGTAGGAATCGTCTTCCTGACTAGAATTTGCAGTATCCCCCTCGGTCCCTCAGATACAAAATCAGCCAAGGTTCCACCTTAATGCCTGGAGCAGACATTTGTAAAGCCTCAGAGTACAAGTCGGATCCATGCCCAACTCCAACAGGGTCACAGCAGAGGAAACTGAGAACAACCAGATGATCCTCTGGGCTTTCACTAGATTCAAGAGAGACATCCAGGGGGAAGCATAACAGCAGCTGAATTAGACACAGGTTTTTTGACCTTTTTCTCTTTGCAGGTGGCTGACCTTCGGGACTGGAAGACTCAGCCACAGCACCTTGTGCCAGAAATTCAAGATGTTGGTTTTCCAAGTAAATCAACAAAGAGGAAAGACAATTAAGAACCGTTCTAGGGGCAAATGGTTGGCAGACAAAACACTGCGTACAACCATGATAAGCACCCAAACAGAAGAGAGATTGCTTGTGATGATCTTGCCTCCCACACTGACATTTTCCCTTTCTGGATAACATGTAAACACACCAGAATAAACAGAAATAAGAAGTTCCAATGGGGCACTTACCTGAAACATGGTTTGGTAATCAGCACAGAAGCAGCATTCAAACCAGCTATCAATGATGGTGTTCAGACCGGTGGCAAAGATGTTCTGAGGTACGTTACCCATGTTTCCTGCGCAAGGCATAGGGCATAAAGGTGTGGAGTATGACATCTATAAATTCCAAAGACTTTGGTACACTAGCCAGATGGTGAACTATGCTTGGCAGGAAATCCTTTATGTTAATATTGCAACAGTGGCATGGAAGGACATCCTTAGTGTACTCCTACTGAAAACACTGGCATATTCTGGAAACAGACTGAAACGAAGAGCAACACCTTTGGTATCCTCAAAGTCTGAGTCAGAAAACCAAGAAAAACCTGCATCTATCCCTTCATCTTCCTGTCCAGATTCGGAAATCTTAAAGGTCTTCAGGAAAGGACATATCCTCTATTTTACCAGAAAGCAATAAGGATCAAAAGCCTGAATAAAACCTTAAGCCAGACCCAGTAAACAACTTGTAAGGAAATTTGAAGAGTAGATACAGGTTTAGTTTTCGGTTTCTTTTGACAGGAGAAATGGGGCCAACAGTGTTAATGGCAGCAACAGCTTACTCAGAGATTGACAACATTCTGACATAACAGGGAAGCCTTCCCTGCTTCCTCTCGCAGGACCAATAAGAGACAGGCTTCTCCCTTTCCCACTGAGGGGATTCCAACAGACGCAGAAGACATGGTCCCAGTCCACAGTGGCTATAGGTGCAACATCAGAGGGATCCAAGGTAAACTACTAGTGGTCTGAGGTACAACAAATGGCCACAGCAGAGTTACGCACCTGTGGCTGAGGCAGCCTGCCATGGTAGCAAATGTTTTGCTCAACTTTCTTCTTGTGGCTGGAAGGACGACAGACCTTGAAAGTGACAGTTCCATGGTCAAGCCGAAAATGGTGCATTGTACAAGGGAAAACTAGTAGAAAAGCAAACTATTTTTACAGGCTTTTGCTGCTAAAGTACTTAAAGGTCACTTTTTCACATAAAAACACAGTAACAAGCACTGTACAACCAAAAAAGTAAAAAAAAAATTGTTCCACTGGGGGAAAAAAATGTTTTTTTTTTTAAATACTTTTAAACTGACAGGAAATGAGCACTCTCCTATAAAAGTACAAAACAGTATAGTGACAGTCCATTAAAACACAACTCATAGCATTAATAAACTTCCTAAAACGTATTACAAAAAAAAAATTCAACAAAAAATAATTGTACATTAGTTTTTTTCCCCCCACAAAGGAAACTCATCCAGATAGCAAAGGAACAGCACAAGCAGATGGGGAATCCTCAAAAGCATTAGAGGGGCATACATTTCGCATGAAAGCCCCGAAGGGTTTGGCACTCAAATTTGTCTTTTAGTCAGCTGTGCTCAAGCTGCCCGACAGTTTCAGCACGTGGAAGGTACCCTGAAGCTCTGAAAGATGTCTGGCTGTTCTATCTTAAGTCCGTAAACAAGAAACTTGGGTCCTTATACAGGATAAAGACCTTCCTAACCCCTATGGCCAAAGTGGCCACTGCCCGCTCACACCTTCTCTCTACCCTTCTATATGCCTCTCCCGTGCTTACTAACCTTAACAAATCTGACCTGAACAAACTCTCATGTTGTTATAATCATATTGCCAGATTTGTAACTGGCTTGCCCTATAGAACACACCACTGCTTTAACCTGAAAAAACTTGGCTGGATAGAACTCCCAAATCTTCTCAAGATGAACCAACTCATAGAAGCTTTTAAAATTCTTAAACAACCTGATAACACCCCTGCACTGAAAAATATAATAATTCATAGGTTCATAGGTTCACACTAGGCTATCTGCCCTAGGGCATTTATAAGCCTAGCCAGAATGTGTTTGCCTTTCCCCACCCATTTTACATTTATTTTGCTATGCCCTTTTTCGAGGTCAGTATACTGTGCCTCTGTCTAACAGTGACACAGAAGTGATACCCGGGGTAAACCTACGATCTCCCATCCACTCATCAAGATTCCTCTTGAAGAGAGTCAATGAGGGACTCTGCCTAACCTGGACTGGGATTTTGTTCCAAAGTGAAGGGAGCCTCTGGGTTATGAATCTGTCCCTCCAGCATGTCCTATTTATTTCAGTGCTGAGGTTCAAGTCTCTCGAGCGTGTAGCTCGATGGGATTTGGATTTTCTGAGGTGCAGCATGTCCATTAATTCCGGGTTGGACATGGCTTTATACGTCAGGCACAGATCGCCTCTGAACAGGCGGCATGCCACTGGAGTAGAGCTGGAGTTTCTTTAAAAGGGCAGCATATGGCATCTGTTTGAGCCCTTTGATCCTCTTGGTGAGGTACTTTTGGGGTCTTTCCAGTTGCTGCACGTGTCTGGTAAGGTACATCCCAAAAGGGGCATTGTACTCAATTATGGGCCTGATGAGGGATGAGTAAAGAGGCACGATGACCTCCCCTGATCTAGATGCGAATCCCTTCATGATTAGGTGGGCTATATAAAATGTTTTTCTAACCACTTTGGCCACGTGGTTGTCAAATGAGAGATTGCTATCAACATGGGTCCCCAGGTCCCTAATTACTTCTTCTGTACTTAATGGATTACCACTTAGGTGGTAATTTGTGGGCACTTTGTTTTTGAAAAAGTGGATGACTATACACTTTTTGGTATTTAGCTTGAGGCCATGGCTCTGGCACCAGTTGTCTGTTTCTATGAGGCCCTTTTGGAGGATGCTTGTGTCAACTGGAGAGTCGATTATGGCGCCCAGTTTGCAGTCATCTACGAACTTGGCCAGCCACAGTCCTTCCGTGTTAGCCTGTACCTCCGAGAAATATATACCGAACAAGAGAGGTCCCAGGACTGAGCCTTGTGGGACACCGCTTGTAACTGGTTTGGAGTCTGACATGGCTCCAGCAATTCTAACCATGTTGGTTCTGTCCTTGAGCCAGTTTGCAATCCATCTAGTGACATAGGGGTTTATATTTAAGCTGGTGAGCTTATCTATAATGCCCGCGTGGGGTATTGTATCGAAGGCTTTTGCGAGGTCCAGGTAGGCTGTGTGGACCACCTTCCCCTCGTCAATGGCCTTGGTAACTGTTTCAAAGAAATCAACCAGGTTTAAGAGGCAGGATCTGCCCTTAAAGCCGAACTGGGTAGGATCCAGTGTCTGTAGGTCCCCAATATCTTTATTTATGAGGTCCATGATGATCCTTTCCATAGCTTTGCAGACCAAGCTAGTCAGGCTTATGAGGCGATAGTTTCCAGGATCCATTGAGGCACCACCTTTATGGAGAGGGACCACTGTTGCTGTACGCCACTCTTTGGGCACATATCCTGTAGTAAGGCTGAGATTGAACAGTAGTTTTCTGTTTGGGTTTAGCTCTTCTTGGAGTTCATGTAGGGGCAGCCGGGACACCGTCTGGTCCCATTGATGCTGTGTTTTTGCTTTGGAGAGGGCGGCTCTTACCTGAGCATCTGAGATGTCAGGGGGGCAGCACTCTGCTGGGATAGATATTTGCCTTTTTGGTGGTGGGGGGGAGAGAAGTTTGTGCTGAACCTGTCAGCTAGGATGTTGGCAATGTCTGTGGGTTCAGTGTATTTTTTGTCATTTTGGACTAATTCTGAGCATATCTGGGAATTACCACCCAGGTTCCTAACATAACTAAAGAAAGCCTTGTGATTATCCTTAGTGTCCTGTGCAATTTTTCTCTCGAAGCTGGCCTTAGACAATTTTATGAGTGCCCGTAGTTTTTTGCTAATACTGATCAGTGATGCCTTCCCTTTTTGGGATTTTGCTCGATCATTTAGTAGCTTCCTCCTTCTATTGTATAGTTTGTTTATGGCTGGGGTCCACCAGACAGGACGTCTGCCTTTGGAGGATTGGGTCTTGGTTTTATTTGGGATCGCATGATCCATGCATTCCTGAAGGTGTTCATAGAAATAGAAGTTATGTTCTTACCATAACGTTCCATGTTAGTTGTCTTCTTCTCGCCTTCTTCTTGCTGGATGGGTTCGGAGCCGACCTCGGCTCCGACTCGGCCACTGTAAAAGCTCGAGAGTTGGTTCCACCGGCTCGAGGTTCCCCTTATATCCCACAATGCTAGGCGAGAGTTACCTCAGATCTCGTTTGTAAGCTAACCACAGCTTATAACAGTAACAGTATAACTGTAAAACAGAATCCACCTCTAACAACAGGAAGAAAGAAGGGTGACCTACATCCTGAAACAAGAAATATGCATAATAGCATATGACTAAGAAAGAGGTGGTAGAAAGAGAGGTCACGATCACAACTCCTCTAGGTCTGTCCAGGCCAGGGGGAAGGAGGGTGGGACGCAAGAAGAAGGCGAGAAGACAACTAACATGGAACGTTATGGTAAGAACATAACTTCTATATGTTAAGTTGTCTATCTCGCCTTCATTCTTGCTGGATGGGACCGCGTCCCTAGCACCTTGTCCCGGGTGGCCTAACGGAACAGACTCCTGAGAACAGTGGAACCAAAAAGTTAGCTCTATGCCTAGAAGCTAAATCCAACTTATAATGAGAAATAAAAGTGTGAGGAGTAGCCCAAGTAGCCGCTGCACAAATGGTGTCAATAGGCAGTCTGTCTTGGAAGGCTAAAGAAGTAGCCAAGCTCTGGTGGAATGGGCTTTAGGTTTATTAGGCAATTTTTGTTGTCTGATTTCATATACCAGGGAAATCAAAGATGTTAGCCATCTGGATAATGATACCTTTGAAACTGAAAGTCCCTTTCTGCTTTCCGCATAGGAGACAAACAGCTGATCAGATTTTCTGAATTGTTTTGTTCTATCCAAGTAGTACCTTAATTGACGATGAACATCCAGGCAGTGTAATTTTTGTTCAGACCTATTGGAATACTCTGGAAAAAAGACAGGGAGGTCAATGCTTTGGTTTAGATTTGATGTTGAAACCACCTTAGGCAAAAAGGACGGGTTAGTTCGTAAGGATACTCTGTCCTTATGGAACAAAAGATAAGGAGGTCGACAACTGAGTGCTTGAAGTTCTGAAACTCTTCTAGCTGATGTGATAGCCACCAGAAAGAGAGTTTTCCATGATAATAATTTCAAGGAACATGAAGCTGCAGGTTCGAAAGGGGAAAGAATCAAAGAAGCAAGAACTAAATTTAGGTCCCAAGGAGAAGGAGGATTTCTTATAGGAGGTCTGAGAAGAAAAACTCCTTTCAAAAGGCTTTGCAAAGTTTGTGGGACATTAGGGCAGATTCAGAAATACCCACATGGAAGTTAGAAATAGCTGCCAATTGAACCTTAAGTGTAGATGGAGATGAACCTGCATGGAAGAGTTCAGCTAGAAAATCAAGGACTAGTTGGATGGAAGCGGTGAAAGGATCTATGTCCTTTCCTTGTGCCCAATATGAGAAGCGTTTCCACTTACTCAAATAAATCTTTCGAGTGGAAGATTTATGGGAAGCTATCAATATATCTCTAACAGAGTGAGATAATTGAGGAAGCCTGGCTACGGTTGGAACTGGAGGAACCAAGCAGTGAGGTTCAGAGAGGGAGGGAGCGATGAAACTGACCCGACTGGTGGATCAAAAGATCTGGAACTAGGTCCAGATTCCACGGTCGCTCAAAAGAAATTGATGTAGAAAGGGGAACCACACTTGTCGAGGCCAGTAAGGAGCAATGAGGATCAATGAGGCCTTCTGAGTGATAGCTTTCTGTATTACTTGAGAGATCAGTGGGAAAGGAGGACATGCATACAGAAGTCGCCGGGCCCAAACTTGCTCTAGTGCCTCTCTGCTGGGCTGGCCTCTTAAACGGAATAGAGTGAAATATTCTCTGCACTTGCTGTTTTGGGGAGTAGCAAAAGATCGCAGCAAGGCTGACCCCACTTGAGAAAAATTTCTCTCACTACAGAGTCTTTCAGAGACCACTCGTGAGGCATGAGTATAGCTCTGCTCAACTTGTCCGCAATGTGATTGGACTTCCGGGGCATGTGGGTTGGTATCAGAAAACGCTTAGAAGTAATCGCCCATTGCGACAGTCTGAGTGCTTCTCGACACAGGGGTATGATCTGGTTCCGCCTTGTTTGCTGATGTACCACACTACAGACATATTGTCTGTCTGGATTGCAATTGTTCCCAAGGGAAGAGAGTCTTGAAGGGCTTGCAACGCTAAAAGCACTGCTCTCATCTCCAGAACATTTATGTGCAAGTGGCATTCGTTTGGTTGCCATGTGCCCTGGACTGTCCTGCCCTGATAATGCCCCCCCCCACCCGATCAGGGAGGCATCCGTTGTCAGAGTAGCAACCGGAGGAGGTGGAACAAATGGTCTTCCGACAGGAGCTGGGGAAGACATCCACCACATGAGATGCTTTTTGCGCTTGCGTGATCATAATGGTGTGAGACATTGGAAGTTCCTGGTATGACCATTGAGTAAAAAGCATCCACTGAAGGATCCGCATGTGGTATCTGGCCAATGGAAGGAGAGGTATGGCCGCTGCCATGATTCCCAACACCTTTAGAATTAACCTGGCTTTGACTCTGTTGTTGTTGAGAAGAAGTGACACCAATTTGTGAATGTCTGATATCCTTTGGTGAGTTAGCCTTGCAGACATGTTTATAGTATCTAGACTTGCGCCTATGTAGGTAATAGTACGACAAGGCGACAAAACAGACTTTTCGCAATTTATTGAAATACCCAGTTTTTGACAAACGCGAAAAGTATAATCTCTGGCCATCAGAAGGAGATGCTTGGTGGGAGCTGTGAGAAGCCAGTCGTCCAAATATGGAAACACCTGGAATCCTTGTCGTCTCAGGTGAGAAGCTACCACTGCCATGCATTTGGTAAACACCGGGGGCAGTGGTGAGACCAAAGGGCAGGGCCCTGAACTGAAAATGACTGGTTCCCAGCCTGAAGCGGAGGAATCTTCTGGGCGTCTGTTCATTTTATGTGATAGTACGCATCCCGAAGGTCTATAGAGCACATCCAGTTTCCTTTGCCCAAAAGGGGAAGAATGGATTGCAGCGTGACCATCGAAATTTTGTTTTCTTGACTGATTTGTTCAAGACACTGAGATCCAAAATCGGTCTCCAGTCCCCTGTTTTCTTTGGAACTAAAAAGAACCTTGAGTAGATTCCGGATCCTTGTTGGTCTGCTGGCACTGGCTGAATTGCTCTTTTGCAAGCAGTTTTGAAATTTCCAAAGCTGCTATATCCCTTTGAGCGGTGGAACATCTGGAAGGGATTTTTTGACTGATTTGGAAAGCGAAGAAAGGGGATAGAATAGCCTTGAAATGATGGACTGTACCCATTTGTCTTGAGTCAGGGATAGCCAGGCTTCTGGGTACAGTGACAATCTTCCCCGACTGCCTCCGAAGATGGGCAGACGGGCAACACCTCAGGGATGCTGAAAGGGCTTGTCAGGAAAGGCTTCCCGATTGCCCGGGTTCTGCGGACCCCCCCTGCCCCTAGGGCGTCTACTATTGTTATTCCCACCTCTGCCTTTGGTAGGAAAGCGACTCTGTGCATCAGGCGAAGTCCCTTGAGATTGTTTACGGAACCACATCTTCCCACCCTTCTGGCCTTTGGGGTAAGGCCTAGAAGGAGTCAAAACGGACTCCGGCGGCAGAAAGGGTCTTGCCATCAGTCTCGCACCTAGTCAGGGTTTCTTTCACTTGAGGACCAAAGAGAGATGATCCATCAAAGGGGAGTTCGTGAAAGACGTCTTGAAAGGGTCCAAAATTGCATAGCCGCATCCAGGCGTGCCTACGTAAGGCTACACCTGTCCCTGCGGCTCTGCTCGCTCCATCGGCCGTAAGAGGAGGCGCATGGAGGAGTTGGATATGGAATTAAGGGTAGCCAGCTGCGTGTTCATCTTTTCTTGGAAACCCGCAGCTGTAGGATCCTTTAACATTTCACTCGCTTCCTTGATCAAGTCCCTTTGAAGACGAGTGAAATGGCACAGGTAGTTCAGCGACGCATGGTAAATGTCGCTGAGGAGAACATCCGCTTCCGTACCTATCCATGGACCTAGATTCCTTGTTAGGTGGATGGACAGGTACTGAAGGATCAGCCAGTTCCTTCTTTGTGGCAGCAGCTACCACCATAGCATCCACAGAAACTCCTTTTGATAAAAATTGCTTGTCTGATGGAGCTGTGATGAACTTAGAGGGTCTCCTGGGAGTGGGGTCCACTGAATCAGGAGCCGTCCATGCTTTCTTAGCAACCACCTGCATGAGGGGGTCGAAGGGAGGGACACCCAGGAGGTGGAAGGGCGAGCCAAGCCCCTCAAGATACACAGATTCGTCCTCCGAAGGGTTGAGGGCTGGCCAACTTCCCCTCTGTTTCAGGATCTCCAGAATGTCTGCAAATGAGACATCTTCAGAAGGGGAACGGGGGGAACCCTCAGAATCATCCAGATCTGTGTGTGGCGTGATAGAGTCAGGTGAGTCAGTGTGGTTCCTCTTGCACTTCCTCTTCCGAGGGGCTCTTCTGCCAAATCAGGAGAGGCCTCGGAAGAGGATGAAATCCCACAGGGGCTCCTGAGGAGCTGGCTCTCTGCGGTCCGGGATGAGGGAGTGAGTCGACTTACCCTGAGGCAGCATAGAGGGAGGGGCGGACGGAGCCGACTGTGGAGTAGAGCCAGGCTCTAACACACTCCGCATGACCTCGAATGCACCCCTGTCAGGCAGAGCCAGAGGTCCCCGCTGCGAGGAGCTAAGAACCCCCTCGGCACCGACAGTGATGGCTCCGGGGCCGATGTCGGAGCCGAACTCACCAGCGCCGAAGCACCGAGAGGGAGAGGGGGGTCTGACAAGGGTCCGATGCCACTCACCCCCTCGGAGCCGACGAGGGAAGTCCGGCGCCGAGATTCTTCCAAAGAAGAAGCGGAGCCCGACGGAGCCGAAGACAATTGTCTCGGCTCCGGTAATCACAGTCTCGGTTCCGGCGACCCGGCTCCGAACTCAAGAGAGTCGAAGGAGGAAAATGTTGATGGACCGGGGCAGGCATCGACTGATGAGTCGGGCTCTGAAGCATCTTGGCTAGTGCCTCGGACTTAAGTAGTCGACTCACTACCCTCTGAAGGTCATGATCGGACAGCCTCGATGACCTAGAGGAATGAGACCTTTGGCTCCGTTCAGACAGCAGGGGAGATCCTGGAGCCGAATGAACGGAGCCAAGAGATGGTGACCTAGACCTCTTCCTAGCTGTCGGCTCCGAAGGTCTGGTCGGAGCCGACACGGGAACCTCAATAACCTCGGCTCTGGCCGGAGCCGAGGGAGCCACAGAAACTGTGGACTGAGACTTATCGGCTCCAGCCGGAGCCGATAAAGGCAAAGGTTGAGCAACCTGAGGTCTCGGCTCAGAAGCCGGAGCTGAAGACCTCGATGCCTTAGAGGGCTTCCCTGTTGAAACTGACAGGGAATCCTCTGGCTTCAGTAAGCCTCTAAGAATTAATTTGTTTTTTCTTTCCTGCAGGACCCTGGGGCTGAAGCCATGGCACACAGCACAGGAGTCCTGCAGGTGCAAAGGCCCCAGACAATAGACACAAGAAGTGTGAGCGTCTGTCAGAGACATTTTCTGACAGCACGCATCACACTTCTTGAATCCGGAGACCTTTGCTTCTTTAGACATTTTCCTGACTGACAGGTGTACACAAACACTCACCCAAACACACAAGTTATACCCTGTCAGGAAAAAACAATAAATTTAGTAGTAATACTAGTATTTAAAGTACACTAAACTAGAATAAACTACAAGAAACACAAACACTCCACTAGGGAAGGGGAGGCCTAAGGGCCCAATGGAAGAACTAAAGGTTCTTTGGGAAAGAAAACGGAAAAATTTAGGGTCGGGAATAAAGTTTTCTAATCTACACTAACTAAGAAAGAATATTAACTTAAAAGGGGTTTTAAAGAGTAATTTTTACAAGAAAAATTAACACTCACCAGGAACCGGTAGAAACAACCAACCTCGAAGCTGTAGCGGCAAACGAGATCTGAGGTAACTCTCGCCTAGCATTGTGGGATATAAGGGGAACCTCGAGCCGGTGGAACCAACTCTCGAGCTTTTACAGTGGCCGAGTCGGAGCCGAGGTCGGCTCCGAACCCATCCAGCAAGAATGAAGGCGAGATAGACAACTTAACATTGCGTTTTTAAAGGATTCTGCGGTCCTTACACCAATCTAAGCTGCCTTCGCTCATCAAACAGACTCCTTGTCCAAACACTCAAATCCAACAACATAGGCAGTGATGCTCTGTTCGCCAACACCACTGGAAAGCTATGGAACTCCCTCCCCAACAACCTCATGCTTATTACTTCCCCAGTTCAATTCAAAAAGAGTCTAAAACTCCATTTTAAGTCGCACTGGCTTTGTCCATGCTCAAACCCAGACTAGCTCCTCTTCGTTAAACCAAGGCCATACTACTTCTCAAGTAAATCTAAACCCAAAAGGACAACCTAGAGTGGGGATATGTAATCAAAAAGCATGTACATTGTACATTAGCCAAACTATAATCTATAATCTGTCTTAATAAATTCACTAGCATGTTTTTAAAGATCTGTATATTGAACTGTCGTAAGTTGTGTCTGTTAGAGCAAGGTAGTATGTAGTATGTAAATTGCTTTTTATTCTTTTTTATCTTAAACACTAATATATAACTATCTGTCTCTGTGACTATGTTGGAGCTTTTCTCCCCGGGCCTCCGCTGAAAATGGACATGTATCCAGTCGGACTATCCCAGTCAACAAATGTAAAATAAATAAAATAAATAAATAAAATAAATCCTTTGGCAGGATATAATCCACAGAGCTAAAGTTACTTTCAACAATAGTCAATATGATGAATATTTAAACTGCCATGATGCATTTTCCCCCACCATCTGACCTATTTTATGCAGTTGTTGTTGTGCCTTTCGGCTTTTCCCGGTTAGGGGTCGCCACAGCGGAACTCCGGTCCGCTAATGATTGGTAGTTGATTTTTACGTGCCGAGTTACCAGCCCTGACGCACAACCTTCAACGAAGGTACGCCCATTCAAGCATGTCTCCACGCAGAAGACGCTCTAGCTGAGAATCGAACCGGACAGCGTCTTACTGCGAGGCGACAATGTTACCGCAGCACTACCACCAGTATGTTCCTTAATAAAAAGCTAAGACTCTCCCACAATTTTGTTTAAACCTTAGTGTAAGACTGCATCCACACACTATCAAATGTGGCTCCACACATGTATGGTAGTACGTCCATTAAAGTCTAGGGGCACATACCCAAACTAGCTCACTGCTGACGTTAGTGAGGGCTCAAAGCTCAAGAGAGAGAGAGTGTTCACTGACATCAGCATGGGAAAATTGAATTTTTCCAAGAAATTCATTTAAAGACAGACCAGCTATATTTGGACTGATGGGGGTGAAAAAGCTTTTTTTATTTAACATTTTACTGTGAAAATCCGACAGGGACAGAACCCATATCAGAGGACTGGGGAGAAAACCTCCAGACGTGTCTCTTTGGAATGTGGGAGGAAACCAGAGCACCCAGGAGAAACCCACACAAATGTTTGGAGGAGATGCAGACTCCACACAGAAGGCACCTCAGTCGAAATTGAACTGGAGAACCTCTTGCTGTGAGGTGACAATACTAACAGCTGCACCACTGCTGCTCCGAGATACCACACATCATAGTGCAAAAGCTACCTAATCTTTAAAATTAACAGACCATATCAAACAAATTCGATAGTATCTCATCTTGAGAAGATACTGCATGAAACACATCTTAACTAGTAAAAAGTTAAACATACAGCCCCATTTTTAAATGAAAATTTTGCTACCACAAGAATTTCACATCAAGTAATTCTGCAAAGTGTACTACCACTTCAGGCTTTTCTTATTGCATCTTGAGAGAAGTTTGCCATGCTTTATACAAAGTTGTTGTTGTTATCTTTCGGCTTTTCCTGGTTAGGGGTCGCCACAGCGGAACTCCGGTCCGCTAATGATTGGCAGTAGATTTTCACGAACACCGAGGTGCCAGCTCAACGTTCAACCTTCAACGAAGGCACGCCCATTTACGCATGTCTTTCGAACGCCCACCCAACCGCAGGGAGGACATGCAGACTCCACACAGAAGGCACTCCCCGTACTCCAGCTGAGAATCGAACGTGAGAACCTCTTGCTGTGAGGCAACAACGCTACTACTGCACCACCGCGGAAGCCATGCTTTATACAAAGTCTTTTTTAATAATTTGGTATCTGTTACAAATTTCAGCTCAATTTTACACACAAATACTTGTTTTTCCTAGTTCTGAAACAAATTAAAACGGAATAGTAAATAAGAGACTGCTACAAATTCTACTTGCAGTGCCAGTAACCGCAGCCCCAAAACAAACTTCGGAAAGCAGGATGGATGGCTGGGATCAAGAAATGAATAGTCCATTTCAGTTCTTCCCGAAAGGGGAACAGCTGGTACCAACACCAGGACAAGGGTGACATTTACAGCAAAGTACCAGTAAATCAATGACTGGGAGGGAAGGATGGACGGTACTGGGGTCATTGCACTTTCTTTTTATCAAAACAGGAAACAAGTTCTCCTATTTTCCTGAATGCCACACACTGCTTGAATCCTTGCACTGCACGTTTTCACCAGTTTCCCTCTCTACAGTAGCAAGCAGGATATGTGTTGCTGTCAATTATGCTATGCAAACATGGAGGCATAATGTAAGCACAAAGCAGACAAAAAAGAAGCAAAGTAAATTGGTCTCAAAGGATGCCTTTGGAAGCACAGTCTTCTCCACCCTGACCTGCTTAAGAGTGATTTGTCGACTTAATTTTCCTTACACATGCATTACAACATGAGGTGCAAACAGGCCAAATGTATTTTGGTCCCACTAGTCAACCTTTGTAGCCTCTGTTTTGATGAACAAAAGCAAAAACAAAACTTTTCAAAAGTTATATTCCATCACACTACAAAGTATAATCCATGCACTTCACTCTCTGTGACATAAGCAATGTAGAAAAGTGGAGCGCATCACCTTGCATGAGCAGGGGAAACATTAGGTGAATCCCATGCTATCCCTAAAGTAACTTCACAGAGGGATACATTAAATATTCCTTGATTATGGTTTAAAAAAAAGTTTTAATACTTTTGGTTTAAATACGGTCCAAACATGTAAGGATTGGTAAAGGGAAAATGTAAACATTGTTAATGGATTTTTGTACTCATCAGGAACGTGGCATGTGTGAAAATGGCAAATGGGAGAAGATGAAAAAGTGGCTAAAGCACACACTTCCTCATGGAGATTAAAGCAAGGTTAAGCATCTTATCACAGGTTGCAGCAACCTCAGAGCCATGTATATTAATTAGTAGGTACTGGGGCAAAACTTCCTGCATGTTGATGTAGAGGTAGAGTCGCCCCGTATTTGCTCAAATCCCATCCGGATACATCCAAATGCCTTTCAAGGAACAGACCCAGATCTCAGCTTATTGTACACTGTGACTTCGATAATTACCATTTTGTTTCCAGTTTTCTGGGATCATGGCTGAACTAATCCTGTTTTAGACCAGCCATTATACAGTCAACAAATTAATGCACAAATAAAACAGATTTTAAAATTCAGAGGCCTCTTGCAGTCATCTTACATGTACCCATGTTATAAGAATTACAATGTTATGTGACATTTACTGGTTTCTAGACGGCCTTTAGCGTTTTATGAATAAAAACAAACCAAGCTACAGACTCTAGTAATGCCCACTTCCTCCCAGAGGTGAAAACCATGGGGTAAAACTTTCACTTTCTAAAGGGATTTTAATGTATTCACTATGAAAAAAGACAACACAAAGACTTGCGAGACAATACTGCATTTTGTAAGGGTCTGCATTCACTGCTTATGTATGCTCAACACACACACACACACACACACACACACACACACACACACACACACACATTCCCATAGCTATTGGCAATGGCTTATTTTTTTGTGCAGACTTGATGAAATTCTGTGGACTTCTGCATTCACTGTAAATGCAAAAATGACTACCGTTTACAACCTGCAGGAATACATTTTTGGGGGTGTTAAGCTGAATGAATTCAATCTTTAAACAGAAAGCTTCTGCAAGAATTACTTTTCACTCTCCTTTATACACCAGCAAATGAAAGCACAATGCAGTCTGGTTAATCTTCATTAAAATTTCTACCCCGTGTTCTCAGTCACTATGGCAATAGTCAGAGAACCGTGGACAGAGACAGAAAAAGGAACAAGGAAAGATGTGGGTGGAAAGAAAAAAAATAATTAATCCTTCAATAAATCAGCCCTGGAAAACAAGAATTCACTTCTCACCATTCAGGTATCCAGCATTTTCATCAGAAGTACTCTGTAAACTTGAATTTTCCAAGTAAACCCCCCACTAAAAAAATAGGGAAAATACCTGCTGAATGTCGGATCTCTGTAATATGTTTGACACATTTCTTTTTGCATATTTGTTATCTTTATCACAGCAAACAAAATTAAAACCATAAATCCCTCACAAAACAAAATCAAACACAAAAAAAAAAAAACAGTTGCGTGTCCCAATGGGAGTCAGTCATCTTCCTAAGAAAGTAACTGAACTCATTCTGTTGGATTACCTCACCAAGAAAGTAGTTATGCTCTTCTATAAAATCTCAGTAAAATGGGCTTGATCTGGTCAACATCTATAGACAGATCGATGACATTACTCAAACTGCATCACTGTACATGGCTGTGCTAGGAAAACTGATGTGCTGATGTAATGCATTGACTCTAGTCTAGAGCTCTTTACAGTACCACAAACTGTTAAAAATTTCAAGATTCTTCGGTATATCTTAATTGATTACATGATTCTGCATTGTAGCTTTATCCCTGCTGTAAAATAAATTTCACACTATTAAGGATGCTTTTCACAGACTCCGTAATATTTACTGGAAATTTAACTGGGTAGGTGGGTAGACAGGCCCTGAGGAGCCTTTTCGGACAACCTGGGAGTAAGGTGACTACATATAGAACATATTCATAGTTCATCTACTAAAGATAACATTTCTAAGTTAACCCGTTACAGTGCTTTAATTTTTCCGGATGCAGGCCTTTGATTTTTTGCAACATACATACAAGCCAATATATTAATACAACGAGGAAAAAAATACTACAATGTAGAATAAACTACAGCTACTCCATGCCTGCTAATAAAATCAATGGCAAAAGGTTGCTTCCCCAAGAGACGTGCTGAATTATTTGCTCTCAGGTTTTCAGGATCCAATACTTCAAATGCATGCACACTAGGAGACTAATTATTGATTTCCATTCCTACAGGTCAAGAGAAATTACAAGCACTACTTCATTTATTCCAGGAATATTCAAGGATAAATGTCTTCCAGGCACAGTATTATATATATGGATAAACAAAGCAAACATACAAAATATTCTTTTTTGCAGCCCCATGTCTAAATGACCATAAAGCCCACATCACAACAGTACCAATTTCATTAACCATCACTGAGGCAAGACCCAGTCACACCAATGACATCATCCAAGCAGCCATGGACTGTTTGTTCCCTGGTCCTAACATCTCCAGTAGAGGTTGACATGTAACTGTTTACTGTGCCTTCTAAGAGAACGCGCAATTCTGCAGAGGTAAAACAAAGTTTGCTGTGTAGACAAAGCTTGGTACAAAAGCTACATGTCATACACCCCCCCCCCCCCCACCTTTCCAGTAACTACAGACATTATACTGGACAAGCTCTAAGACAGAATGAGTGAGGTGGAGCTGTTTACTTCACTTCATGTGACAGCAACTGACACTAGGTCAATGAATCATACCTCTCAACTGTACAGATATTCTCAGAAAGTCCAGATTTTTGCCTCATATGTTTGATCTGTTCCTTATAAAATCTGTGATTTTCTGACAAATGAATGGATGATTTGAAGACTGATGTCACTAAATAATGACATACATTTCTGTTTCAGACTTCGTAACCTTCAGGAAAATGCATGCTAAGGCAAATCCTGTTGTTCTAGGAACTTTCTAAGTTTATATGAGCCATATTTAAAATCTGTCCCCATTTTTGGGCCTTTGTAACCCCATTCTGTCAGGCTTTGTCCATTTTTTTGCTCAAAGGGGTTGAGAGGTATGCAGATCATGCGTGTGTCATCAGGGCTTTAGCCCTCTGTGCCACACAGCTCACAAACTAAGCTTTCTTGGACAATTTCAAAACTGAAATGGTGCTTTGAAACCACATCTTACAACAAATAGCAGCAGAGGTCATCTCCAAGCTATATTTGATTTAGTGCAGTGACTATAAAGAAAACTCCTGAAAACCTATCTTACAAATCAGAAATTTAACAAATGTAGGATATGAAGCTTTTGCATTACAGGCAACAGTGTTTGTTATGGACCAATAAAAATACAAATTAGCATGCTAAACACTCAGCACTTGGAAATGGCGTACTGCGACTGATCCCAACCAAAATTAACTAGCAAACCTTCACAGCAGGAGAAAGTAATTCATAAAACATTATACAAGTAGACTCAGTTACACTACTACAGAAATAGCGCACAATAAAAGATCTGCTCAAATGGCACTTGGCAGCTCTAACCAAACACTAGTAATAGTAGCCTAATTTATATCAACACCAGAAACATGAACACAATATTTCTGATATACATACAACATGCAGGTAATGAACATTTACCGTTCGTTATTCTATTCATACTTTTAAGTGAAAGTGTACCATACTGACATACATATGATGACCATTTACACAACCAAGCAGCAACACTTAAAACACATCAGAAATGTATGTAAGACTACAGGAAAAAGCACTAATTCACTAGCAGTACAAGGAAGAAAGCAGCATTTCAGTGACAAATGAGCAAAGTGTAGTAGTTCAAGATTTGACCAACTTGCTAGTTTGAAATAGATACTGCTCTTGAAGGGGTTTGCTATAGCTTCCTGCTTTACATCTCTCCACTGGAAGAGTGTGTGTGTGTGTGTGTGTGTGTGTGTGTGTGTGTGTGTGTGTGTGTGTGTAGCTATTATAATAGACTGCAGTTATCTTTCCACCAATTCATGTTTACAGGGGGGCTAAATGTTTAAAATGGGGACCTCTATGAGTGGTGGATGAGGACTTCAAAGCAAGGAGTGGGAATGTTCAAAGCAATTGAGTGGGTGGGGGCTAAGCAGAATGGGGTAGCGATAATAGTCCAGGTCTCTAACTACAATTGTAATCAAGCAACAGCTGGTGTGAAGTCAGTCCAGTCACTTTCGGCCATAGACTGGCTTATTACCATTCATTAGAGCAATTTTGACTGTATACACTTCAGATATCAGAAATCAGTCAAACAAACAGTTGTCACAGTAAGGTCTTCCAGCTTGCTGTACTCAAATGTACACTACCTCTCCTCTACCAAGCCAGACTGACACAGGTTTAAAACAAAAGCTGGGATCAGACTCTACCCACTCATTATAGCCACTTTGACTTTATACACCTAAGATACCCAATCATGACAAAATTAGTTAGTAGCCACAGTAACCTATTTTAGCTAGTTTTATTCAACCACCAAGCCAGAATAATGACTTAAGACTACAGCTAGGGCCCATCACTTTCATTCACAGACTGCCTCTATACTCATTACATCAACTTTATTGGCTGTATACAACTCAGATGTCCAACTGCAATCAAATGGAAAAATATATACAGCAGTCATTGCACAGTAATATATTTCAGCTTGTTTTATTGAAATGCACACTATCCTTGCTAAGCAAGAATGACCATTTTACAACAGCAGGGGTTCATTCACTTTCATCCAAAGAATGCTTCCATGCCCACCAACTACAGGCACTGTACTGTGTACACCTCAGAAATCCAATTGTGAGGAATGAATGAATAACTGAATAATGTCACAGTCATGTATTTAATTTCACTGTTGTCAGATACACACAGGAAAATGTTTTACATCTCCCTCAAATACACATATGCCTACCAAGTGTACACCTCTGAAGTTGGCTTATGGGTAAATGAGCAGAAAAATGCATTACTAAATGAACACAGGTCGTTGCTATGATGCACATGCAGCGCAACCCATATCTATACACACACATACAGGAGTACACACACTGTATTAGAAAAAATAAATATGGACACACACTAAATATAGCTGGCAGTGGTACCTGAAGAGATTGTGGACAAAGTACTACTTATTTTAAAATGCACACAAACACAGTTATCTGATGCAGCCTGAGCCCATGGGTAAGACCATTTACTGCTTTACATAGCAGTCCAACATTTTCCACAAAGACATTGTTTTGGCTTAGCACCGTGAAATTCAGGGACTCCGGAAAAGCCTTCTGCATGCATGAATAAAAAATTGCTTAGAATGAACTTGCATACTTATTTGTTAAATGTGAATATCTAGCAGACAATCATTTCCTTTTAGTGGTAACTCAGAAAAACTGGTCTAGCTACATGGTTCAGCTGGAGTTCCACAGTAAATTGGAGACAGAAACTAAAAGCAGTTTTATCCTGTAGACCAGGGTCATCAATAAACGCAGTCTGTGTTACACTGTCAGATATGTATCCACTTATAAAAAAGCAACATTGAAAATTAACATTCTTAGAACAAGTCCAGATCTGTAGCGATTACTGATGATTTCAGGAGAAAAACTACTTGCCGTTTTATACAAAATGTATGCGCACTTAGAGTAATGCACTAAACTATCCCTCATTTTCAGCAAACAGACATCTACTGCTCAATTCAAAGAATTAATATACAGCATTCACAAAGCTGTAAGAGCATTCTCATTGACTTCACCACATCTGTGAGGAGTCAGCCATCAACAGGATGACCATCTAGTTTTCTCTCAATTCTGAGCAATATACTGCAAGTTATGTATGTATGCACTTACTCATACTGACATATGCACATATTTCATTTACCAGGTTGGTCATCCTGGGTTAGGCTCATTTACAGAAGACGAGTAACAAGAAAAGCACTTATCAAATTTACTGACCATAAAATTCAGAGGCAACACATTGCAGACTGTGCTTGAATACGACATATGGAAAAAGAATCCATAATTTTTTTTAGGTAACATGCAGTAATCTTAAATGCTGTTTTCCACCATCATGCTATAAGTTACTAACCTTTGTGTGTGCAAGGACTCCACTTTTTTTTTTAAACCAAAAGACTAGCTAGTGATACTTCATAGAAGAACATACCTATGACATCACAACCATCATTCACATTACATGAAATTCTTCCAACATTGGGCACAACTTATCACATGAGGTATTTCAGTAACTAGGTCAGATGAACCAAATGACAGCTTTGTAATTAAGCCAACACAGAGGACATTAATGAAAACATTTCTATCATATTAGGGATCAGATAAGAGGGAAGAAAGACAACTTATGAACACAAGTACAAAAGATTGACAGCAATGAAAACTAACAAACTTACGAGCCTAGCCTACCTGCTATGAAACAGATCTACTTTACCTTCTCATTCTTGTTTTTTGAAATGCATGCCAGCTCCTAGAATTTAGCCACCCTCACAACTCAGAAGTATAGACCCTCCCAAACAATATACATGTTCACTACTGAAAAGGCCATTCAGTAACATATACATCAATGACACATGCATCTTTTTTAATTCTAGCACATAGCACTGCAAAAAGTAAATAACTTCAAAGCATACATGGCCTATATCTGCATCGGTTTTTAGCCTGCCAATGACGAGTAGGCACCACGTCTGGTAGCACTGATTTCTAATTACTCTTTTACTGCAGTAATGCCATCTTCATTTCAATCTTGAATCAGATGCTTTCCAATTTTTTTTTTTTTTTTTTTTTAATAAATTTACATGTTAAGCAGGTAAACATACTGTTCCAAAGTGCCCCTTTTTAGGAGCAACCTAGTAGTAGTATTTGGAAAAGCAATTTTACTTCCTTAGAGTCACACAGTACACAAAGGGAGACGGATGGACTGACCCAAAATCAAGAATGTAAGGTGAAGTTTGTCAGCAGCTCATAGCCTTAATCCGCCGCTGAGCTACCAGAAGAAAATCTACTTATGGCTCCATCTTCCTTCAATTCTTTACAAAATCCTTCAGCATCTGAAGTTTTATCCAGTTACAATCCTAATTATCCTTTCCCCTATAATGTATACATAAATAACTTCAGCCTTTTCTTAAGCTATGGAAAGCACCTCACTTATCGCATTGACTGCTATATGATGTACCTCACCCACCCCTATAATACTCCACAGTCCTCTCAAGATAGAATTCCAGAAATTGGGACAATATTTCCCCTATTTAATGCACTAATTTGTTCTTCTGAATCAAGTGCATTTCCAGAATACAAGTGCTATAAAAGTGTATGAGTGGGTGAGGTACATCATGCAGCAGTCAATGCGATAATTGAAGTGCTTTTCATAGCTTAAGGAAAGTTTGAAGCTGTCTATTACCCAAGTATTATTATCACCCTGTAGTCCCTTTCTAGGGCTGTGGCTTCTGAAATACAGAATTGTGCACTTCATTAAATCCTCACTACACCTAACAATAGCATTCCATTACATTGCTGAAGTCCTCGCGGAACTTCCTGTTATGCACTAAAAGGCACCTATTTGATTTTAGTGGCCACTGAGCATATCAACTTCAAAGATCTTGAGTACTGCCCCATTAATAGATCCCCATGTTACCCCATTGTAAGGGGAAGCTGAGCTCCTTACACCCAGATAAACACTTTGATCCTAGCCCTTCAGTCAGCAGGCTATATAAACAGCACACAACTGCCAAACTGACTGCCAAACATCATGTGGCACTGAAACAAGAAATACTAGTAAATATCACTTCAAGCAAGTGCACCTCACGAGTGCCAGAATGATGGTCCTAGTACTGGTTTAGCTTGCATATTTATGCACATCTAGCAGACAGAAGAAACCCTCAATCGATTTAGTATGGCTGACTGAGCAGTTACCACACTGCAGATGTCCCTTCCCTTTGTCCTGTCGTCTTACCTACTCCATGCCTTCTTGAATGCCTGCATTGTTTTAATCTGTACCATCAAGTCTGGGAGTTTGCTTCACTGAAAAGATGGGCAAGTGAAAGGCAGTGCATTAGTACCTGTGTGTGTAGACAAATCCAGACTATTAGCTGGTAGTTATGTTTTAACCTCTTCACTGTGTTTTTCCTTGGGTCTCATGCAAGTCACTGTGATGACTTTAAAAATACCTTTATAATGCATCTGTTACGTCTTTTTAAGAAAGCATAACTTTAATCCAAGTCTTTCCTGACACCGTACCTTTATGACACCCTGATCACACTGATGGCTTTTCTGTACGCTCTGGGCCACCTACCTCTCTCTCCTGAGATCTGTCCCCTCTCAGGTGTTCTTGACCTTCAGTTTTCTGCTTGGCTACATAGCTTCTTACAAATCGGGCCTTGCACAGTGTGAAACTGAAGGCCCATCTGAAGTTTCTCAGAACCCCCATTAGTCTATTAGAGGCCAACTACTCAATCCCAGGGGAATACTGTTCACTAATCAATAACCAATTCAGAAACTACTTGGTCAAGAACGACTGAACAGTATATATACTTAAATGAACACTGATGTTCCAAAACCCATGTTTTGGCAATGAGTCGTGACTAAGATTTGGACCTGCATTTAAACTTCTGTGTTGGGAGCAAAATCCCCCCCCATGTACTCTAACAGGTACTCTGTTCCTACAGCTTTCCTCCATGTATATGTAAATCTGCTGTTGCCAAACACCAGGCAAAAGACAAAAAAAAAGAAGTTTTCTTACCATAACGTTCTGTGCTGTCTATCTTCATTCATTCATTCCTGACTCTGCCATTCTATCAAGCTCGCGCCAGCCAAAAATTCTCAAGCCAAGGCTACTCATACTGCCTCTCTTCCCTTCCCCTCAAACTGAGCTTGGACCATACAGTAGAAAATGACAGAAGCTTTGTCTGAGCAACAATTCTACTAGGACCCCAGGACTAGTTCCTAACCTCCACGAGTCTTTGGAGAGGGGAGGTGGATGGGATGTCAAGAAAGAATGAAGAACAACACAGATGTAATGTCATAGTAAGAACAACTTCATCTGATGTTGTCGATCTTCATTCATTCTTGACTGTTGGGACAGAGTCCCTAGCTACTTTAGAACTTGGGAGGCCCTAGGGAAGGATATTCCTGGGCACCACAGAACCAAAGGATGCTCTTTCCCTGCAGACCGTATCCAAATGTGTAATGAGTGATAAAGATATAGGGAGCAGCCCAAGTTGTGGCTGCACATATGTCATCCACAGAAACTCTGGAATAAAAGGCTACTGAACTGGAAACTGATTTGGTAAAATGCACTCCAACTTTTGTTGACAAGTCCAGCTTATTTTGCTGATAAAAGGTGATAAAATCTCTCAACCATTTTGACAGAATAACTTTCGAAACTGGTTTGCCCAGTCTAGTACCTGAAAAGGATAGGAACAATTGATCCGATTTTCTACAAGATTTTGTTCTGTCCAAATAAAAATGTAATTGTCTGTGTACATCCAACAAATGTAAACAGTATTCTCACTTGTTTAAGAAATATGGGAAGAAAACTGGTAGATATATGGAATAATTAACATTGGAATCTGGTACTACCTTAGGTAAGAAGGAGGGATTAGTTCAGAGTGATGTACTCTCTCTGTGAAAAATGATATACAGGTGTTTAGAGCCTGCAATTCTGAGAGTCTCCTGGCCAACAAGATAGTTACCAGGAATAGTTTTCCAAGATAAAAATTTGACATAACAGGTGGCTGCTGGCTCGTAAGGCTGATGGACCAAACTTTATAAGACCAACATTAAATTCCAAGGAGCAATGGGCTCTTTGAAAGGCAGTTTCAAATGTAAAGCTCACTTAAGAAACGTTTTGTAGAGTTCGGGGGGACGGGAAGGAAAGATCATCGAAACCATCATGGAAATTTGAAATGGCAGCTAAATGAAGTCTTAACAGCAGAAGTAGAGGCTCCCAACTGGAATAAGGTGGATAAATATTCCAAGACCTTGTTGATGGAGGCTGAAAAAGGATCAATACCCTTTTCATCAGACCAAAGCACAAATCTCTTCCATTTGCTAAGATAAAGTTTTCTGGTGGATGGTTTATGAGAAGCTAGAAGTATCTTTTGTACTGGGGAAGATATGTTATTTCACCTGAAAATTATTGGAAGTGGGGAAACCAAGCTGTCAGATTGAGAGTTTGTAGGATGGGATGGAACAGGTCTTGCAGATGAGACAACGGGTCTAGGGCTGGATCCAGAATCCACGGACAGTAAATTAAGTGAGGCCAGAGAAAGGGAAAAGAAACTTGACTAGGCCAATAAGGTGCAATGAGAATCACTGCTTCTCAACCGTTGGGCTTCCTTCAGAAATTGGGGGATTAAGGGGATTGGTGGAAAAGCATAAAGAAGTTCCGGGGGCCAAACGTGGATAAGAGCATCTCTTGGGGACCCCCCCAAAGGGGGACCAGGGCAAAGTAGTTACTGCATTTGTGGTTTGTGGGACAGGCAAACAGATTGCAGTAAGGCTGACTATTGACGAAAAATCTTTCCTGCAACTTCAGAATTGAAAGACCACTCATGAAGCAGGAGAATGCATTTGCTCAATTTATCTGCAATCAAGTTGGAGTTCCCCAGAATGTATGTTGCAATCAGAAAGTGGTTGGAGGCAATCGCCCATTGCCAAACGTAGGGCTTCCCGACAAAGATTAAGATCGGGTTCCTACTTGTTTGTAGATGTACCAGACTACTGACATCTTGTCCGACTGAACAGCAATTGTCCCAGAAAGGAAGGCAGATTGGAATGCTTGCAATGCTAAGAGTACTGCCTTCAGTTCTAGGACATTGTTATGTAAACTGGCCTTTGAAGGCAACCAAGTGCCTTGGACCGTCTTTCCCTGAAAATGCCACCCCCACCCTATTAGGGCTGCCTCCGTGGTCACCATGTCCTTGGGCTGAGTGGGGAGGAAGGAGTGGCTCCATAATCTGTCTTCTGGCTTCATCCACCAATATACACCCTGCTTGCACCAGTTGGTTATTTGGATTGGGTGGGACATTGGACGAGTTAACACTGATCACTGTGATGTCAGAAGTCATTGAAGTAGCCTCATGTGGTATCTCGCCAGAGGAATTAAGGTGATTACCACTGCCATGGACCCAAGGAGCTGTAAGACCTGGTAAGCCAGAACTTTGTCTTGAGAGAGTGTATCACTTGTACTTGCAACCCCAACTTCCCCAGTTTGTGAAGTGGAAGAGCAGCCACGCAGGATTTTATGTTTAGTCTTGCTCCGATGAATTCTATGTCCTGTATGAGGGATAGCTTTGACTTTTTCCTGTTGATCGAGATGCCCAAGAACTCTGCAAGCCTTAGAATGGAGTCAAAGGCGGAAAGCAGCAGATGCCTGGAGGTGGAGGTGAGGAAACAATCAAATAATAAATCCAAAACCTGGAAAAACAGGGTTGAGTCAAAGTAAAAGCACTTTATTCCAAACCAATTCAATGCTTTCGGGATACTCCCTTAATCAATGTGCATCACAAACTGAAAGAGGCATTTAAATACTCAATTATCACATGACACAGTCCAATTAAGCCTAAAAGAACCACCCAACCATAATAAAATTATATAAAAAAAAATTATAAAAAATGCAATAATACCTGTATAAAACTACTATGCAATAGTGCTGTGCAGAAATTGTGCAAAAGTAAACATAAAACCTGCTTATACATATAAATGCAAGAATGTGCATACTAGAACTATGTATAAAAAATATGCATACACGTACATCCATAAACGTGCGTGTGTGTGTGTGTGTGTGTATATAATGCATACACACAAATCACAACTCAGTTAGATTAGTAACATCTCTCTCTTTTTTAGAATTGGTTTTACACTAACTGCTGTGTTTAAACCTGGTGAGTGGTCCGCTTGCAAAAGTATTATCCATAAATATTCACTTACTTCTAAATTCATTATTCAAGTCACCACCCTTTTTATTCTTATACATCACATCTATAGCTCTAAAGGTAAATCTATGGTTAGATCCTCTCTCTCGAATATGCCTTCCCAGGACATTACTACCCACCTCCCTATGTATCTCTGACTTGTGTTCAACAATCCTATCTTAACTTTCTAGTGCATTTTCCTACATAAAAAGCCATGCAGAATTTACAACCTGCCATGTACATAATTGCCGAAGTGTTACAGGTATCAAAGCATTTAAACACCTACTTTTTACCTGTGTTTGGATGTACAAACTCGATGTTAGTTATAACATCATCACAACACTTGCAATTATAACAGGGAAATGTTCTGTTTTTTACTCTATGTTTATTTTACAACCACAAAGGTCTTTGTAGCATAATCTCTGTTTAAGGTTTGAACAAGTTCAATAAAAAAAAGCTTGGGGTATCGCCCATTATTTGCAAAACCTCAGGTATACTCCTGAAAATATCCCAATTCTTAGTAATAATATTTTTACTCAATTAGATCTTCTATTATATGTTGTCATGTACCTCATGCATCTATTTCTAGTACAATTCTGGCTATAATTATCACTTTGAACAAGTTCACCAAAATAGGGTTTTGCATTACTACTACGTTTGGATACAACATCCTGGGATATTTGTTGCAAGACATTATCACTATAACCACATTGTTTAAATTCTACAATCACCCTACCTAATTCCGAGAAAAAAACTTCTATCCTCAGTATTCAGTGGACTAGCCCTCAGCATTTGTCCCTTAACTACTGCCTTGAATGTGTGTGTAGCATACATGCTACTCCTATGAACATAGCGGTTAGTGTGAACCTCCCTTCTATGAACTGATATTGCAATATAACGATCATGCTTGGCTAAACACATATCCAAATGATCAATGCTGTCAAAAGAAAATTGAATTGTAAACTGTAAAAAGTCTGTAGTACTGTTTAAATATAGTTACAAAGTACAGAGTTCATCACCACTTCCATCCCATATCAAAAAGATGTCATCAACAAATCGCCTGAAAAACAATACCTTACTGCAGAAAATATTCAGTGCATCACATATATGCTGTTTTCCCCGGTATGATTAAACAATGTTGGCGACCCGCGGTGGTGGTGCTGCAGTAGCATTGTTGCCTCACAGTAAGACGCTGTCCGGTTCGATTCTCAGCTAGAGCGTCTTCTGCGTGGAGACATGGGTGAATGGGCATACCTTTGTTGAAGGTTGTGCGTCAGGCCTGGCAAGCTGGTACGTAAAAATCAACTGCCAATCATTAGCGGACCCGAGTTCCGCTGTGGCGACCCCTAACCGGGAAAAGCTGAAAGACACAAACAAACAAACATTAAACAATGTTGGCATAGGTGTTAGCCATGGGCGTACCCATGGCCGCACCATTTCTCTGTAAGCAGACATGATCACTGAATATAAATACATTATTAGCCAACACTAATTTAGCTAGTTCACATAACGTTTCTATATCTCTGGTATGCATGTCAGAATTCTTACATAAAAAGTTCCGTAAATCCTCTAAGCCACAGTTAAGAGGTATCTCAGTAAAAAGTGATTTGATATCCAGGGTCACAAACAAAAAATCAAGGCTCTTAGACATAAAAAAAATTTTGTATCCTTGATTTAACTTGATTTTAAATAAGTATTTACTAAGGGTAGATTGTAAACAAATCAACATGGGTCTGTGACCCAACCAGTCCCAGTTACAATAGGTCCCATGGGGGGACACTAAGTTTTTATGGATTTTCGGCAGTCCATATAGATCTGAAGTGGCAGGGCAAGATACTGAAAAGTAATTAAATAATTCAACATTGTCATGGTTAACCTGCATTTCATATATGATCATGTTAATATTACTTGTACATTTAGACACTTCATTGGGAGTTATTTCTACAAATGTTTCATCATTCAAAAACTCTAGCATCAATTCATTATAGGCCTGTCTGTCAAATACCACCCCTGCTCCCACCTTATCCACTTGTTTGATAATATCATTATTCTAATCTAGTAAGAACCTCATGTTTATCTAGTGACAAGTTATAGGACTTCCTCTCATTATGTGCATAATAACTCCAGATGTCTTTCGCACATACCTCACTAAAAGCATTTAATATGGGACAGTTTACTGGAACAAACTAGATTTTCTACATACCTGTGGTTGTGAACGAGAACAGTCCTTAAATATAAGTTTTAAGGAGGGAACTCCACTGCTGTGATAAGTGGATTCATTTAACTTTACCCTATTGGCACATGTTGAAAAAGCTGCGAATCAAACTGTACGTTTCCTACAAGAACTGTCCGTGTTCTGTCTAAGCTATATGAAAATGGACAGCCTTTTAGTTTTAGCAGACTCTCTCACTGTCTTGAAAAAAGTACCTCATAGTCGGAGACAAAGTACCTCATAGTCGGAGACTACTTTTCTTATTTTCTCTTTGGCTAATGTCCCAGGTGCTGGCATCTATTCATATGTCTAATCACTGCTAATCTCTTTGCAACTAGGATCCTCAGTTAAGAAATGAAAAGCAAAAAGTTATTTATTATTCAGTGTATGTGCCACTCCAACAACAGGCATTTTAGAATTACATTGCTTAATGTAGTACAACACAGCATTCTTACTTTTTTCTAGAAATCTCTGCTGCATTAGCTATACCTGCTGACACATCCTCCTCAAGCTGTACTTTCAATAGGCAGTTACTGTTAAGCCTGCAGAACCTGCTCATACAGATAAAGAACTGGGATTAAGCCAGCAAAAAGGGACACATTTTGTTTTAAACAAAGCAAACAATTTTTGCTTGAGTAAAACTAAAATGCTGTGTAAAGCCCCAAGTTAAGTAATGCGGGTACATCTAAGGAATACAGTGCTCCCCTTAACAATTTTATTAAATCATTACATTTTCAGTTGCAACACGAGTTTACATATTCAACACTTTTCCATTATTACTGCAAGAAAGTTTTATTTAACAATTCTCTTATTCCAGTGTTAAGCAAACTGCTCAGTTCCTGCTAACCCTTACACCTCACTCTACATGTATTCTTTCCGCAAATTCCATTATTTCTCCGAAATTTGCTCCTTTCCTACAGATCCAGGCTCCATTTCTTGTTTGCCCTTTACAAGTGTTCAGAACAATTATTGTTTATTTATACTTTGATTTCCTGTTTCTAGAAATGCTTTTTTAGCCAGCAACCAATACTATTAACCTTAGGAAGCCCTTACTGTGTGTAGGACACTCAGATCTGATTTCCCTGTTCTTAATTTCTTAATTACTACCATTTATTCCCAAACTATTTCTTTCAAAGTACTCCGTGGATTTTAAAAATATACACAAAACTTGCTACATTCAGAATGGCTGCAAAGATGTTCCCATGTAAAGCATCCTCCAAGTTTAGCACCAAATTTTGACTAGTGGATAAACCTAACCAAGGACCCATTTCAAAATGTCTCGGTAGAAATCCAAGATCAGTTTTCATTTATGATGCTTGACCATTTGCTTGTTTTAGTTAGTTAATGGTGGTAGAACAGCAATTCTCATAGACTTGCTTCGGCCTGGGATACTGGTTCCCACTGTTTTTCATTACAAAGCAAGATAAAAATGTAAGCATGCTATACAAAGTTGACTCCTAGTAGAACACCACAATCTCATAAGCATTTTAACTACATAGTCACAGTCTAGTCTGAATAACCTCAGTGGCTACTTACAATAATAAAGTAGCTTCTACACACACTTTTCAACCTCTTAGCCCAAGAAATCAGGAAAAACTCAAAATAATGGGGGGTTTAAATACGGCTCTTATAAAATTTGGAAAGTTGATTCAATAACCGACTTTGCATTAGCATACACTATGAGGGGTATAAAGTCCGAAATGCTAAAGTCATTTACTGACTTCAATCCACAATAATTAGACAGTAAACCACAAAGTTTATGAAGAAACCAAAAATATGAGGTAAAAATATGGACATTCTAAGAAAACCTGGCCATTTCAGATGTATGTACACAACGCAGTTCAACTCAAGCATGTACAGTTATTACTCACGTATCCTATTGCAGTAAGGCTAGTGCAAGCTGTAAAGGGAGGCCCAACACTGGTAGATAGATGGGGGGTTTGATTCTCACCACTGCAAACCAATGTGACATTTAGACAATGGATAGGGGCTGTTTGGTACCAGTTTTGTAACTTGAGGCCATACTCCTGATGGCAAAGTACAAAGAAAGCACATAAATATGAATCACTAAACACTTTGAGCACAATACCACACAGGAAATATGCAATGCAGCCATGAGTATATATACCTACACAATCCACACTGAATGCAGTCTTTGAGATAGCTCCCCATACCCTTCCTCACCATTATTTCAGAATTTCAGCACCTTCCAGTGCTCACTTGCACCCTTGCAATATTAGAGTTTGGCCAAAACACAATCTGGGAAGATCTTCTGACTGCAGAAAATTGTATTTATTAACTGTTATCAGTGGTGTTTGTGTTACTCTAAAAATGTATAGGTTAAACTTAATTATTGCGAGAGGAAGTTTCTTTCTATGCAGCAAGTAAAAAGTGTGCATCTACGTTTATATAATTTATATTCATGTTACAGCTCCATAACAAAAGAAACTAGAGAGATGAGAGAGTGGGTGGGTGAGGGGTGGGTGAGCTGGGGAGGTACAGGACAGATGCACTATTAAATCAGAAGGTAACTATTATATTTGAAAAAGGCACTATTAAACTGGGACCAGAGTTAAAAGGGTTGGTGCTGGCTACATTCCAAGTCACATGTACATACCTAAAGTGGTTAGTACAGCAATAGATCAAACCCCAATAAAATTATGTGAGAGGACATAAGAATATCTGTAGCAGTTATTTAAAAAAACATACAAGACTGTTAATGAAGGCTCATAACTTTCTTATCCTCAATGCAGGCACCCTTTGTTCTTTTAGCTTGCTTAGAGACTGCCCTCACAGTTGGACACAACACACATTAGAAGGGGAAAGATGTGGTTGTTTGAATACCTGGGGGCTGACACAGACTTTTATTTCTGGTAAGCACACTGGCCCTGGGACAGGTCATTAACTTGGCATTTATTATTATTATTTATTTCCAGTTTGTTGACCGGGGAGATCCACTGGGCTCAAGGAGCGTTTTTTCAGTGGAGGCCCGGGGAGAAAAGCTCCATAAAACAAAGTAGACATTATAATAGTTAAACAAGTAGTACATGTTACAAGGTTAATCATAATAAAGTAAAACAGCAACATAGTATAATATACAATGCATATTTACAGGTTGTACATTAGAGAACAGTTGTACAGAATCGTCATAGTACTGAGGTTTTAAAAAATCTGAGGTGGGAAATAAAGTCACAATTGTAGGAGAACAGAAGATAAGATTGATCATGTACTGGGTAAGGTGGGAAGAAACTTTACTTGTACGGTGCTGTAAAGTCTTTCGGAATGTTAACTGTACTTTGTGCACGTTTTAGTTTTGGGGTAGTGGATGACAGTTTAGTGATTTAGCTGTCCACAGTAGGATGGACCGAGATTTATTTTGGTTATTAGTTAGAAAGGAACTGCTAAGGGCTTTGGTTTTACTGGTATGAGAGACCATGGGACGGAGGATGGGAATAAGGGTGTATTGAATACAAGACTTTGTGACATTTAAATAATTGCTTTGCAAAACTGGATTTTTTTTTTAAAGACAAAGGATGGCATAAATTAAACTACTGTAATGAGGAAGATTAGGCGTGTGCCTGGGAGTGTAGTGAAAATGAGGGAAGAGCTCGTTAGTGAGCTTAACTCCTTCATGGTTGCACCCCCTGCAGTTTAGATGTTTGGTTACTGTGTCAGCTACACCACGTAAATATCTTGCAGACAGAAAAGGTAAAGATAGTGATCACATGGGAAATACAGAAGTGCTTCAACTTCAGCAAATGTGGATGGTGGGGGAGATGAAAATGTTCAGAGGGGGTAAAGTGTTTGGGGAAAGGGGGGAGGGTAGGACACAAAGCAGGCCACATCTCCTGTATTTCCAGTCAATCTGCAAAAGTGTAGCCATAATGGTTCTGTGAAATACAGAATTAATGAAGTCAAGTACCAATCAAAATGGGGTAACACAAATCAGTGCACCACACTATGGGAATGTATGATTCCTTATGTGTTTGAGGGCTCAGAGATGTATTTTTCTGTCACTTACAAGATGCATAGTAGCATGGGCAGGTAGAGCTCCTTATGTGTTATTAACAGTCTACAGAAACACTCTAATCTGCACATACACAGAATCTGCCAGCTACATGAAGGACCTCAATTTCCATGCATCTTTTCCCCCTACATTGTGTATTACAGTGCAGTCTACACTATGCTACCATCGCCATGGCTCTTCCATAGAGTACAATGTCATGTTGTGCACTAACTAAACCTGGGTTTTCTAGAAAACACACCAAGCCAGAAATCAAAAATAATTTTATTCTCTACTGCAAAAGCCTTCAAGGAGTAAATCTATACACAAAGACTGCACTATAAACACATTTACAAACACTCATTCAATAAAACAGTTATTCAATCACATTAAATTAAAAACCTCCAATTGTACTCAGGAAAGTCCATTAGAAGTCAATGTATCAAATTTAAGTATATAAACAGACAGCTGTACAACAATCTGTTTTTAATTTGCACACATTGTTATAATCAATATAAATCTTTTCCAATACAGTACCTTGTAACACTTCACTATTATGAAAAGTTTTAAAGTGTACTGCAACAGGACTTTTTTTTTTACATTCTTAATGTCCCCTACACATTCTAGAAGCCTAGTTTTAAATGCCCTCTTGCTTTCTCCTATATAAATGTTATTACAAGGGGAACCTTAACACATATTACTCCCTGCGTCTCGCACCTACATTTATTTTGTACTAAAATTTTTAGTAACATTTATTCTAGTGAAACACAATGCCACAAATTTATAGCAAGAACTACCACTACAGGGTATGGTACCCACTAGCTCCACACTTCCAAACAGTCTAACCGTAAAGAGTATAAATTTACCATGTACCAAGATACCCTTAATATTTCTCCTTCAATTTTACATATCATATCTGCAAATTCTTTTAAAATTTGTTAAATACCCCAATAAATTTCGACTAAATCGACTAACTGTGAACTAAATAAGCTATATGCGGTAACAAAATCAATCTGGTGACTTAAAATTCGATTCAGTTCTTAAGCAAACATTTTGTGGATATATAAAATCCTTCTATTTATCGTTTTATCCACATCAAACATATCTGCACAATTCTTTAATGCAATTATAACATATCCTCTTTTCACAAACATATTAACAGTGACTTCTAATTCCAGTTTAAAATCTACAGCCTTCATAGCCTTAAAAATTCCCCATAGGATAAAGCTGATAAAATAGGTGGACGGTGACAACGTCTTCCATGTAAGTACTGTACATAATCTTCACATTTTCTATATACTACAGTTTTTTTTAATCACTAGCACCATTCAATAATGCATCTAGGAATGGAATTTTTTTTACCGACTTTGGTTTGTGTAAATTAAATCCACGTGTTTGCAAATACTGTACAAAATCTGAGACCAGTTCCTATCCCAATTACATGCAAATATCAAATCATCTACAAACCTGCAATACAAAGAATTGTCTTGCATATATACTCTCCTTCAAACAGATCCATACATAGGTTAGCATATATGGAGGCAAATGGTGCCCCCATGCCCATCCCTTGAATCTGATGGCATAAAACTCCATTAAACTCAAAATAATTATTTTTTAAACAAAAAATAAATCAATTCAATAATATAATGAAACATTGGACTGTCATCTAAATGAAAAGATACAGCTTCCAAACCAAAGCTATGTTGGATACTAATATATAAACTCTTTACGTCCAGAGTAACCCAGTACATATCCTGGGGTCCACTGGACATCAGATATCGATCAAAAAAATCAAAAACATCTTTAATACATGAAGGCAAATGAACAACTTTAGATAACTACTTGTGTAAGATGCATCCTATCTTAAGAAAAAAAACAATTGCTTGCAGAAACTACAGCACAACCTGGAGGGTCCATCAGATCTTTACATACTTTAGGAAGACAGTAAAAATATGCCATTATACATCCTTCACAATCAAAATTTTTTCTTAATATTAATTTTTGAAAAATAAGCAAGCCAGTATCCTTTACCTAACAATTCATTAAAACTTAAGGCTTTATTATACATAAATAAATCCATACTTTTATAAATATTTTCATCCATTAAACGTTTATAGCAGATATGCAAATACAGTGAATAATGCCATTACAACCACATTTATTTCCTTTGACTGCAGCTTTAAATATTAATTCCCTTTGTTTACAAAGGGCCTGTAACACTTTCCATTCTGCTTCACTCAAATTATAATCAAATTCACTCACTTTAGCTCGAAATTCCTTACACTTGGATTCAACAGCAAAATTTTACATAGCTGCAAAATGGACTTTCTAATGTAAAAATACTGTATTTCAGTAAGTACAGATGTGGTAAAACCATAGGTACATATTTCAAACCACAATTTAAAACCGCACTCTCATTTGATAACTCATAACATAAGTTAACAATTTGTAGAACTGTTGTTCGTCCACCAAATTAAGAGGCAAATCAACAGGTAAATTAATACCATTTACCTCTTTTGGGATGCTGGTAAGATGGTCCTTTTGAAATGGTTGTCACTTGTTCATTCGTAGTTCTGTTACATTTTTTGTTATAGTCAACCTGTTACAAAATGTCTGTTGCAGATGTCCCAAATTCTCTGCTGCTGGAAGAGGTGAATATGCTGTAGACTCTTCATTCTCCCATTCTGTCGATGCAACCGTACCCTCTGATGAAGCAAACTTTGTGCCATGTTGTTTAGAACCCACTTCTCACTGTTCAAATCTCACGTGATTAATGGACTGCTTCCAATTAGTTCTCCATAAGAAAACTCTTCCATTTTCATAATCACGGAGAACCCTTTTGAGTTTCCATTTTCTTTTTATCTAACAGTTAATTTTCCAAAGGCTTTAACTCATTACAGCCAAGTGACGTCTCCAGGTGTTTCTGCGGCTGCCTCCTACTGCTCCTCTAGGCGTCAAATATTGCCTGTTCATATTTGCATTAATAATTCCAAAACCATGCAACATACAAAGTATCAGAATATTTTATCTTGAGGCATGCATGATGGCAAACACAAATGTATTGATATGACTTCTGTCAATGAGTATTTGTTAGATCTGTAAGGTGATAACTTTATTTTTTAAAGGCTGAAGCCACACCCACTGGGAGTTAAAGGTACCCACTCAAAAGACGTCTATTGGAGGGCCTATCATTTACATTGCTAAGGTACAGTGGATATAAAAAGTGTACACACCCTTGTTAAAATGCCGGGTTTTTGTAATATATATATATATATATATAAAAAAAAAAGAGAGAGACCACAATACATAATTTTGAAACTTTTCCCACCTTTAATGCGACCTATATCCTGTACAATTCAATAACAAATCTGTTAGGGGAAAAAAAAAATAAAAAAAGTACAATAAGCTGGTTGCATAAGTGTGCACACCCTTAAACTAATACTTTGATAAAGCACCTTTTGATTTAATTACAGCATTCAGTCTTCTTGGGTACACACCTGCCATCAATTAAAAAGAGACCGACTTGACCCAAATAAAGTTCAGCTGTCCTAGTAGGATTTTCCTGACATTTACTCAGTTGCCTGCTACAACAAAAGCCATGGTTCGCAGACAGCTTACAAAGCATCAAAGGGATCTCATTGTTGAAAGGTATTAGTCAGGAGAAGGGTAAAAATAAAATTTCCACAGCATTGGATATAGCATGGAACACAGTGAAGACAGTCATCAAAAAGTGGAGAAAATATGGGACAACAGTGACGTTGCAAAAAAAGTACAGTTGTGTACACTTACCATAAATGTAGATGTTAGAGTGTATTCACTGTTGCAGTCATCACATTTGGGTTATCTGCTTGCAGTAACCCTCAATCGGCCAGATTATCAAAGTACTGGGTCCTGCGTCTGTTGCTGTCTCATCTTCCGTCAGGTAGTCAGGGGTATAAAGCATGCAGCAGACACCATTACATCAGTTTTTCTTGCTTCAGATGTTAGGTGCCCCCCTAATGGGAAGCAATTTTATTTATATATATATATATATATATATATATTTATTACACAGACACACACACAAACACACACACACACACACACACATATATATATATATATATATATATATATATATATATATATATATATATATATACACACATTATATATATATTATACACACACACACACATATATATTTATATATATACATACATACATATATACACACATATATTATACACATTTTATTTTTATATATATATATATATATATATATATATATATATATATATATATATACATACATACATACATACACACACACACACACACACACACACACACACACACACACACACACACACACACACACACACACACACACACAAACACTCACACAAGGTTATAACTCCAACAAAAAAGCAAATACACCAAAAAGCTTTTTAAGCATAGTAAAGGAGAGTAGAGGTATAGCCAAAAGAAGTCAGGGAGCTGGAGGGAGGGTAACCAGGACTGCAACTGTGAATAAACTCACACATCTACATTTATGGTAAGTGTACACGACTGTACTATGTTCTTCATGTTTCACTGTTGCAGTCTTCACATTTGGTTAAATTCCCACAACTAAGGATGGGAGGAGGAATTTAGATAGCATTAGGACCAGCTATATAAGCCCCTGCAAGACTGCAGTGGCAAAGCTAGCTCTGGATTTAGAGAAAATTGCCAGATGGTAATGCTTGGTGAAAGTATGGACAGAACTCCAGGTAGCAGCTTCTAGGATGTCCCTGGTAGGGACGCCTCCGAGAAAGGCTGTAGAGGTAGATGCAGCCCTGGTCGAGTGGGGGTCTGATCCCCTGTGGGATAGGTTTTCCATGGTGCTTGTAACAGAAATGAATGCAATGGCCTATCCATTTGGAGATGGTTTGCTTTGAAATAGCCTTCCCCTCTGCCCCTGCAGCAAATGCCACCAACAGTTCAGATTTCCTTTGAGGTTTAGTCCTGTCCAAGTAGAAACTAAGTTGCCTGTGCACATCTAAGGAGTGCAGTATCTGTTCCCCTTTGTTCTGTGGATTAGGAAAGAAGGTTGGCAGATGAATGGACTGATTAAGGGCCACACTAGATACAACCTTGGGCATGAAGGAGGGATTGGTCCTGAGGGACACCCTGTCCGTATGAAAGATGATGAAAGGCTCCACTGCCATAACGGTCTGTAATTCAGATACCCTTCTTGTTGAAGTGATTGCCAAAAGGACAGCCATTTTCCAAGAAAGGAATTTCAAGTCTGCAGTAACAGCTGGCTCGAAACGGGGAAGAGTTGGAGCTTTCCCGGGTAGTCATAAATGTTTGGCCCCTCTGAGGAACTGCTTGAGCAGTAGATGAGAGAAGAGGGGAGGGTTCTGTGTTATAATGAGCTGAAATGGCTGAGGCGTGAATTTTGATGGAGGAGAAACACAGGCTCTTGTGAAGCATCTCAGTTAAGGATTGTAAAAATCTGAGGTAAATTGGGCATTGCTGTGTTCATCCATTGAGATTGGTTCCAAGCACAGAATAGTTTCCATTTTTCAGTATAAGATTTTCTACTACTAGGCCTCCTTGCCTCTAAAATGATATCGATCACTGGTTTACTGAGGGATGGGAAAGGTAATTATAGCCAGGCTGGAAGGTTCAGTGTTTGAAGATGAGGGTGCAGAATCTGGTTCTCCTGCTGAGACAGTAGTGAAGGAGTCTGAGGCAGGTGCCATGAGGCCAACAGTGACACACTGCACAAGAGGGGGTACCAGTGTTGGCTTGGTCAGTCTGGTGCAATCAAAACTGTCATTGGTTTGTCTTGCTTGATCTTTAGTAGTACTTTGGGGAGCAAAGGCAGAGGAGGGAAGGCATAAACTGATAGGTTTTTCCAGCTGAAGGTTTTCCAGCTGAAGGACAGAGCATCCACTTTCCAAGTTTGTTTGTGGGGAGTCCTTGTGCAAAATTTGTCCAATTGATAGTTCTGGGGGGAGGCAAACATATCTGGGCTCCCCCATTTGCTTGTCAACAAGCTGAAAATCCTTGGTTCCAGTTTCCACTCATGTGGGTCCATGAGGTTTCTGCTTAGTTCGTCTGCCAGTGTGTTTAGTTTTCCTAGCAGGAATTGAGCTTGTAGATGCACTTGGTAGCTCACGGCTGTTTTCCACAATGCCATGGCTAGTCTGCAGAGGGGGTAAGAATGAGTACCCCCCCTGCTTGTTTATGTACCACATAACAGTGGTGTTTTCAGTCTTTACCATTAACTGTCCTGGAAGAATGTGGTCCTTGAAGGCTGTCATAGCATTCTGTACGGCTAACATTTCTTTTTGATTGATATGCAGGTGCATTTGACTTGGGTTCCATTTGCCCTGAATGCACTTCCCTCCCAGGTGAGCCCCCCCCATGCATAGTCTGATGAGTCTGTTAGGGTTTAGGCGGCAGGGGATAGTGTGAATGGTAGTCCCTTGTTTGTGGTGGCAGGCCTCTGCCCACCAAAGGAACACTAGGCATAGGCAAGGTATGATAGGAATCATTGCTTCTAGATCCTGAGAATGCTGACACTATACGATTTTTAGATACCATTGTAGTTTCCTCATATGCAGTCTTGCAAATGGAATTAGAAGAATACAGGAGGCCATAAACCCCACGGCTTGAAGTATTTGCCTTGCAGATAGCAGGGTTTTGGTGGCCACTTGTTTGAAGTAGGTTGTCAAATGAATTTGTTTCTCTGGCGCAAAGAAAAGTAATCTGGGAAGTTGTATTCAAGCTTGCTCCCAGGAATATAATTTGTCAACGGGGTACCAGGTGTGATTTCTTTTCGTTTATGGTGTACCCCAGACAAGTTAGCACCCTTTGTACAAAGGCCAGATGATTCAAAAGTACGTCCTGGCTTTCTGCCTGAATTAGACAATAGTCTAGTTATGGGTATATTTGAATATTTCTTTGCCTGCAAAATGCAATGACTGGAGCTAGGCACTTTGTGAATACCCTGGGCACAGTAGATAAGCCAAAGGGCAGTGCAGAGAACCGATAGTGCGTGTAGCCTGCTTTGAAGCATAGGTATCTTCTGCAAGATTCCCTGATTAGGATGTGCAGGTATGCTTCCTTTAAATCTAGTGTTGCCAACCAGGCATCTTTGCCTAGCATAGGGAGCAACTGGTGAAGAGTCAGCATCTTGAATTTTGGAATCACCAAGAAGGTGTTTAGAGTAAACAGGTCCAGGATATGACACCGTGAATTGTCTTTTCTGTGTACCAGGAAAAGTCTCGAGTAAAAACCTTGTCCCTTTTCCTCTTCTGGTACCAACTGAATAGTCCCCATGCTTAAGAGAGAGAGTACTTGCTTTTGGGCCTCTGCACACTTATTTGGGGGTAGATCTGTCCACCCGCTTGGTGTTGGTAATGTGTGGAAGTGGAATCTGTAAACCTGGGACACTATATTTAAAACCCATTTGTCCTGGGTAATGAGTTCCCAGTTCTTTGCATGAATAGCTATCTTCCCCCCCAAAGGTGCAGTCAGTTGAAAAGTGCTTGGAAGTTTTAAAAAGAAGTCAATGAGACAGTTTACCATAGGGCTGAGTTTTATTACTCCCAGATTTGGAAGTGGAGAACCCCCCAATGCTTATTCCTGTGCATACCCTGGGACTGAAGCCTGTGAGCTCTGCTGGATCTGGGTTTGGACTGAGAAGGTCTGGAAGAAGCAGGAAAGGACCAATTTTTGGAAGGCCAATGCCTGCTAAACCTTGGAGGTTGTACTTGTAAAATATCTTTAACAGTTTGCATAGATTTAGCTTTTCCCTCCATCTTTTTAAGAACTTCTTCTGCCTTGTTGCCAAACAGGCGGTCCTGGTTTAAGGGAGCATCCAGTAATTTTGCTTTAGCATGATTTGGCAAGGATTGCTCCTTATAGTCAAGCATGCCTTCAAAGTACAGACCCAGTTACAGCAGCCTTGCAAGATGCCTCTAGTGAATCAAAACCACATTGCAAAGTATGTTTTCCAACTTGTTCAGCTGAATGCATTAAATCCTGTAAATCCTTATTTTCAGCACAATCAGGAATCAACATCATTTTCTGTTTAAGCAATCCAGTAATATGCTACTGATACTTTAACATATGAAACTGGCAGTTTAAGGCCCTAATGGCCAAAGTTGCAGAAGTGTACACCTTCTTACCCCATCTATCCAGCGCCTGGAGTCTCCATCAGAGGGGGGTAGGATTTTTGGCAGTAGTAGCTTTAATGTCTTTAAAGCCCTTGGGTTCCTCTGAAATGGTCTCGGGATCCGCCGTAGGATTTTTAAAAAGGAACTTGAGAGTCAGGGACCCTGTAATATCTATCAGGTTTTCTGGGAGCAAGAGTCAGGGGCCAAGCTAGATTCCGAAAAGGCGTCATCAACAATGTCTAGTACAGGAGGTATGGCTAAAGGCCTGTGCTGGGGCAGGAGTAAGAAATCCCCAAGCCTCTTTTTAGAATCTGAGAAATCCTGACTTTCCCAACGAAAATGCTCCCTGACAGTATGCAAGGTTTCACCAAAAGAGAAATCCTCGGGGGGGGGGGGGGGGGGGCAGAAGGAATAGAGTACTCAGCATTAGAATCCTCATAGATAGAGAAGGGTAAATCCTAGTCATCAGAGAAAACAGAAAATTCAGAATCCTGGTCATTGGTATCATAAGCAAACTCAGTCCTAGGTCTCTTAGAGGGGGAAGGCTGGCTTCCCCTGATTAAAGTAATAAGGTCTTCAGCCATTCTTATTTTTTTAGCCATAGAGGCCTGACCATGCGGTCTGGGTGCCAGTTTTCTAGGCATGGTTTGAGTTTTAGGCCTTGAAGAAGAAGATGGCGTCAGTTTTATACAAAAGTCAGTAGGCCTGAATACACCCTCAGAAGCCAGTGCCTGCACAGCGGCTCCAGACCCATCCAAGGCAGAGAAATACGCAGGTTCCATAGTTGAAGCATCTTGCGGCATACCAGACACCGAATGGGTCTCAGTAGAGGCCTGCGAAACTAAAGTAGCGGGTATCAAGGGATGCAAAAGCACCTCAGAGTACCGGCGAACTGGCGATTGGCTTAGGAGAAGCGTTGTCGACAGTTTTGGACCTAGGCGGCCTGTCTCTGTCTTTATCTTTGCGTTTTTTCAGAATGTTGGTAGTCAGATGGCTTACCGAAGACATATCAGGATAACTGAACAGAGCACCAAAATGTTTAGCAGTGTAAATATACCGATGACAGTTTGTGGTTTAAATAAGGCACAAAAACCGTCAGCCAGGTATGTCGTGGTCAGGGCCTAGGCAAGAAATACAGTACGAATGAAAATCCTTGAGGTATTTGCTTTCCACAAGTAATGCATTTGTTTACTTTTACTGACATCGGTTTAGAGCAAGAAAAAGTTTCCCCAACGGGGTACTTAGCTTTTAGTTGAAGACTTCAGTACTGAAACTCGAAAACGAAAATTTCAGGAGTCAGCTGACCGGCACTTGCAAACTGCTTCTGCTTCGGGCACCGCACGGCAAGAAAGACTGCTGTAATGGCATCGGCTGCATGCTTTATACCCCTGACTACCTGACGTTATGGAAGATGAGACAGCAACCGACGCAGGACCCAAGACTTTGATAATCTGGCTGACTGAGGGCTACTGCAAGCAGATAACCCAAATGTGATGACTGCAACAGTGAAACATCCAAAACTGATGAAAAGACAACACAAAAACTGGTCAGGGAGGCTACCAAGAGACCTACAGCAACACTGAAGGAGCTGCAGGAATTTCTAGCAAGTACTGGTTGTGTACTACATGTGACAACAATCTCCTGTATTTGCCATATTTCTGGACTATCAGGTAGGCTTGCAAGACTGAAGCCTTTTCTTGCACATAAAAACATCCATGCCTGGCTAAAATTAGCAAAACAATACATCAAGTCTCCCAAAAGCATGTGAGAATATGTGTTAACGTCTGATAAGACCAAGGTTGTACTTTTCGGCAACAATTCCAAAAGGCACATTTGGCGCAAAAACAACACTATGCATCACCAAAAGAACACCATCCCCATGGTGAAGCATGGTGGTGGCAGTATCATGCTTTGGGGTTGATTTTCTTCAGCTGGAACTGGGTGTGATGCCCGTGCACTGGCCCAGCAATCAAGGAGCCTCAATTCTCACCATAAACACCAGTGAGGGGCGTCTATATAGGGCAATGATAATAAACAAACACACAGTAAAGTACACTTTCCCTTAAGAGCACACAGGGATCACAGTCAGTCTGGGCCTGGTTTCTCCCTTTCTCTCCAGGTCTCCAATAAGAATCCCCACTGGCACAGATATAGGGTCCAGATCTCAGCCTAGTGGGCAAGCTAAAACCTCCAGCACCCTCTCTGTCCAACCAGTGTTTCGTGTCCCTGCCCAAGTAGCTGACACACACACTTTGAGATAAGTGTTATATACAAACCACACAGACACTCCTGGGGAAGGCTGGCATAGGTTCTCCAGCTGTGCCCCCTTTCTGCCCAGTCTAAAAGTTAGTACCAGCTGCCACCACCCACTAATATCAGCTACTCAAAGGCCGTTCTGAAATGGTGTCCAATTATTACTGTGCAATATTATTATCCAAATGGTAAGTGTGACTGAATTTATTAGAGTGACTTGGTACTGTATCACTATAAACATGCAATGTACTCTTAGAGCTTAAATGATCTCTACACAAAACAGCCACAGTTGAAAGGTTTAAAAATATTTAATAATAAATAATAAAAACACAAGACAACACTTCTTACTACACCGTGCTAGTCATGATTTCAGAGATCACAGAGAAATACTTAAAATAATACCTAGAAAAGTTCTGACATCACAGAAAAACAAACTAGTCTAAATTTCCTATGTCCTAGATATATCTAAGAGAACACAGTTCTAAATAACTTGCATACAGAGCAAAAGCAGTGCTGGTGATGTTGGATGTTCAAGACAAAATGCTCAGAGCTCTCCAATTCTCTCTCTTTAAATTGATAACACAGAGCTGCTTCACATGAAATCATTCTTCTCTGGTGTTCCCAGGCTAACAGAAACTACACTAACATTCTTTTCACCTGGTCAGAAACCAGAGCAATAAAGGACATTTATACATGCAAATTCTAGCCATTAACTCTGGTCTTAAAAACAATAGGTAGGATGCTTCCCTCTAGACACATCGGCTCCGAATTTTGACATCAAAGAATTGACTTGTCAGCTTTGTTATAGCAGAGTGCACCATTATATTTTTGCAGTTCAATATCCAACGCAGTCTTTTCACATTTAAGAGAACAAGCCTGTGGCTTACATTAATATTTACAAATGACAGAATTATCTACAGAATTCTATCTGGCTAGGCTGGCAGCCCTCACCTATCTTCACACTGGGGTTTTATTCAAAGTGGACAGAATTATGAATAGTTCCAAATATCAGTTACTTTTGCAAAACCTTCAGGCGTCAGCTAGAAAGCTGAAGATGGAGGAATTTCACTTTCACCGTGACAATGACCCCAAGCATACATCCAACAAAAAATGGCTTCACCAGAAGAAAATTAAAGTTCTGGAATGGCCCAGACTCAAATCAAATAGAAAATATGTGGGGTGAGCTGAAGAGGGCTGTGCACAACAGATGCTCTCGCAATCTGACAGATTTGGAGCGCTTTCGCAAGGAAGAGTGGGCAAATATTGCAAAGTCAACATGTGCCATGCTGACAGACTCCTACCCAAGAAGGCTGAATGCTGTAATTAAATCAAAAGGTACTTCAACAAAGTATTAGTTTAAGGGTATGCACACTTATGCAACCAGTGTATTATAAGTTTATTTTTTATATTTTTCCCCCTAATAGATTTCTTTGTTTTTTCAACTAATTGTACAGGTTATAGGTCACAATAAAGGTTGGAACAGTTTTAAAATGATTTACTGTGGTCTCACTTTTATATTACAACATGGCATTTTAACAGGTGTGTGTACACTTTTTCTATCCACTGTACATTTCAACAAAGGAAGAACCACAGTGGGAAAATAAGGTAGCACAAGTAGTTGAAATTTCCTCCTTTAACCTCCGTTTGAGCATGTCCCGTTCTACAAAAATATTCACTCACTCCATAGAGCACCAGTGGGCAGCTGCAATCCGCTGTGCCTGAAACTTTTTTTTTTTTTTTTTAATTCTTTCGAGGTATCAAAGGACAATGAGGGACTTTTAAATGTCACAAGACCTCTTGGAGTAATATCCAGCTTTAAATACCTTTGCAAACTTTGCATATTAAAATACACAGCAGTTTTTCCAATTGTTGTAACAGTACCCTTCCCTTATCTCCAGGGAAAATTCCGTAGTGGAACATCAGCCCACAGATGTAAACAGATTAACTAGACATTTATTTCTTTCCTCTTCAGTTTATCCAAAAATTTGGATAGCCCCTCACCAATACTCATACCAGCACCTTCCCCAGACGGTGTTTCCCCAGAGTGAACAACTGAGTGAGACAGAACAAAGTGGGTATATGAAAACCCCTTCTGTGTATACAGGAGCTTGTACCATGCAAAACATACGTTATCCTTTCATTCACTACAGTTGTCAGTAAACTGAAAAGCTTGAGGACGTGCATGCACAGGTTCATACAGGCGGGCAGTTCATGCGAATCCTACATGCCAGCATTGAAAGACTCCAAAATGCTTATATATCAAATCAAACACTCATTTGTCCAGTAAACTTCTCAAAACATCCCAGTGTTGATTTACCTTACATAAAAAAAAAAAAAAAAAAAAAAAAAAAAAAAAGTCTGATCTAGGATTCTAACTTTAGTCAGAAATGTTGCTCTCCTATTGTTCCAACACAAAGGAATAAAAACGACAAGCTAGAAGGCCTATGGGTTTTAAAATTCAAGCATAGCTCAAACCCCAGTAATACTCTCAGATGGCAATCATGAAAGGATCTGACGGCTTAACAATCTTTGCCAAAAACGGGCCTGTAACTAAGGCTGTAAAAATTACTTTACGGTCGAAACTGCTGCATATAAAAATGCATTTTGAAAACTTCATTTGTATAATCTCATTTTGATGTCCACTTTAGTATACACAAAATAACTAGAATTATATTCTAAAAATTGAACCAAAGGAAAAAACTGATGTAAGCTTCTACTTTTGATAGAGACATCCTACTTAAAAAAACAAAAAAAAAACAACAACAAAAAAAAAAAAACAAAATAAAAAATATCCAAAAACCCAGGTCCTTAAATACTTCAGCTTCTAAAACAGGCTTATTCAAAATATAGTACTAACTATTCCCTTAGGATTCCCAACTGCATTGCTTTAATGTCTTAATACTAAGGGGCAAACCCACGGGCTTATATCAATTATTTAAACAGCACAAATATAAAAGTCTGTGGATTTAGTAGATCCTGCCTGCTTAACATGGTCCACTTCTTTAAAAAGGTTACACATACAAACACACAATTGTGTGTGTGTATGTTTTTATTATATATATATATATATATATTATACACACACACACACACATTATATATATATATATATATATATATATATATATATATATATATATATATATATATCGATATACACACATACATACATATATATATATATATACACACACACACACACACACACACACACACACACACACACACACACACGTATATATACATATTATCAAAAGTACACACTTAACACCAATCAGTAAGCACTAGGCCAGCTGGCTAGGCTTAAAATGGCCCCCCAGGGCAATTTCCCATTTTGTGCTCAAAATAACCTATAGATTTGGTTATAGACTAGCCTTACCCTCCATTGGTCGACAGCAGCAGTACCCTCAGCAAAACATCCCTTGTCCCTCCAAACCATTCATTTGATGTTGCAGATCAAGTTTAGATCCCTAGACTGAGCATTGTATGTCATCTGACTTGTTGATGTCCAGTAAACCCACTAGTAATAAGCCAAAGGATACTGTCTGTTAAGTTACACAGTATAGTGACAGGGCTTTGAATCTCTGCAAGTAAAACATTTACTATTATTACTTTTGTTACTATTAGTGTTGTTAGGTATTGTTCATAAACTGTCCCTGCTAGACATTAATCCCCATGTACCTTGTTGGATAGCAAACTGGCTCCAGGAAATTAAGATAGGCTGCTCTACCTCCGCCTAAAGACATGTAGCATACCCCAAGATTCAGTCCTTGGGCCACTCCTCTTTAATATTTATCTATATCAGAGGTCAAAATAAAGGTTTTGTAGCTGACCAGGTTTGCATAGGACTGCAAAGTTTGTGCCAAACTCTTCAGAGGAAACCAAGATCCTCCAAGAGGGTCCTTCCCAAGCAAACAACTGGTGTCATAACCACATATTACAACTAAACGCCAAGAAATGTAGAACGGTTTCCTTTTTTAAGCATGGAAGCCCCCTGTAGCCATCACATCGACAACACAACCTTGAAAATTGATTGAGTAGTCTAGGACCTGGTAACCTATGGGGACAAACTATCCTTTGATCATCATGTATCCACTACTGCAAGAAAGTTATTTTTTTCCCATTGTGCAGCTTATTAGTAAGAGTACAGCATCTAGGTCCACGTACTCAGCACTTGTTAGGCAGATCAGATTATAAAAGCACCTTCATTATGTATGTCCAAACAATACCACACAGCTTAAACAACCACAGTGCTCCCAAACCAATTAAAAGTAATGGCCCAAATCAAAAAATCTAGCGGGACTAATTCAAAGCTTTGCCCCTCTTCTCATTATCACACAGGTTACAGGAGGTGATCTCTGCATTTCATACAGAGCCTCAAACAATTCCCCCTCTGATCTACTTACTGTACATCCCGCAAGTTCAGCAGTGGGATAAACACACTCTCAAAAGATTTTAATCTCTTCTGCAACATAAACTGTCCCTCAAACATGTTGGAGGGACAGATATGAAATCACAGAACATCACTTCTTTGGAACAATTTTCCTCTCCACATAAAACAAAGAATTTCCCGTACTCTATTCAAATGCAATCTGGATGAATGCATGGGGGGAACCATAAATTCAACCCTGGTTTAGCATCCTTGTCTCTGGACAGGGGTAACAGGTCTGTCTTCCAGTTAGTACAGAGGACTTAGGCTGAGAGCAATTAATAGGCTGCTTCCTGTAGCTCATTGATAGATTCCATTGGCCTCCAATTGCCACCCATGCAACTATGAGCAAGTCAGTTAACCAGACAGTGCTCCTAGACCGAGCCTGAAAAAAAGGTCCATGTGAATCAATGCTGTACCCTGGATAAAGAAATGATTCTTTGTGAGCCCCAATTAACAGGTTACTGGACATTTATTTTACACCCAATTACCTGTAGCTTAAAGACTTATTGTTTCGGTCCAGTAAATCTACACTAGTACTTTAAAATTAATCCCAATGTGAGCCAAGTTATCAACAGGCTCTTTTTCTATAACATTAGTGCATGCTGAAGTTGTCTCAAGACTTGTACAATCCGGTTGGGTTGTTACACCAACCTATCTATGGATAACTGCAGCCCCCAGGATGAGTGTTGGTACACTTATGCTACTTGTTATAAATATGACTTCCTACATTTATCCACAGGAATCTACAGCAAACAATAAATCCAATTACTGGTAAATACAGAGAGTTTACAATAATATTCTTGACACATCAACTACTGCTATTCCACCTCGAACTAAAATTTTAGCCTGGAACAATGCCATCAAGCTTTAGTTATAACCAGCACATTTTCTACATAGGCAATGGCCTTCAATTCATCCCCTTTTCTTAAGTACCTAGCGTAAAATGTTTATGACTGTGTTGAATTATGAATGTTTTTCAACATGTGGTCCCTACAAATGTTTTGATGAAACTACAGATTTTCAGAAATAAAATAGCCCTCCCTTGTGGCTTAAATGAAATCTGATGCAAATAAACTAAAATAATATGTTGAGATCAAGCTAAAAATTAATACTGGAATCTTTTTGGATACAAAAAGTATTATCAATTTGGTATCTGTGCATTAAAAGTAAGCATTTAAACATCAACTTTCAGTGAAAGAAGGGAGAAAGTCACTAAACACCTACACAAGTCCCATCTTCTTGCAATATTGCTTCCATTGCTTTTACCATGCGTTTCAGCAAATTATTCATTATCGGGTGGTTGAAGTGGGGCACATCTACAAGTCTGATCCCAGTAAGACGAGATTTTCTTCCTCATACTTCAACTCAACTTTCTTAAAATTACTTGACACCCAAGCCCCTGTACGGACTAAAAGAATAAAAACTAAATCAGCCCCATGGCTCTCCAAAACTACTCTTGCTATCATGAGACAAAGAGACAAAGTCTGGAGACGCTACCATAAACATAAGACAGCACCACTCCTTAACGAATATAAAATGCTCCAAAACAAAGCTAAGAAACTCACTACTTCTGATCGTCAAAACTATTTCTCTACACTCCAAAACCAAAATAAAAACAACCCTCAGAAATTCTGGAAAGGGATCTCTACTCTACTCCACCCCAGCAAACCGGATACTCCTACCCCAGACCCAAATACTCCAGATCATGAATTAGCTACCCAATTTAATTCCTTCTTTATTGACTATCTCTAAATTGACCTCCTCATTCTCTAACTCCTCTCTACTATCTAATACCCCCTCATCCACCCCCACTATCTCTACTTCCTCACCCTACTCCCCACCTTCTATCTCCCCTACCCCCTCTTCTACACAAACTCTATCATCATTTCCTACTCCCCAAAATTTCCCCCCTCCTGACTGCCCCCTCTTCTCACTAAATCCCATACCAATATCAACTATTAAAAAACTCCTTCAGAAATTGAAACCATGTACCAATGCTCCAGATAATATCCCCTCTTACTTTCTCAGTATAGCTGCTGAAACTCTTGCCTATCCCATTAGCATTTTAATTAACCGCTCTACTAGAATACACAGTTCCCCAAATCTGGAAACAAGCCTTTATTATACCTCTACATAAAGGTGGTAACAATAATAACATTACTAATTTCCGCCCCATAGCCATCCTGTCCCCCATCTCTAAACTCTTAGAAAAATGTGTCCAACTTCAGCTCCTTCCCCACCTCCTAGACAACCATCTTATAACTCCCACACAACACGGTTTCAGACCCAATCATAGCACCATGACAGCCCTCCTCTCTTTCCTTGAGGTTGTAAATAAAGCCCGTGACTCTGGACAAATTGTTTCCACCTTACTTCTTGACCTTTCCAAAGCCTTCGATACCATCTCACACAGCCTGCTCTTAAACAAACTTTCTAATCTTCACCTATCTTCCTCCTCTTTAAACTGGTTCTCTAGCTACCTATCTAACAGAAGTCAAGCTGTAAAGTGGAAAAAAGCTACCTCTTCTTTCCTTAGTACCCCTACAGGAGTTCCCCAAGGCTCCATACTGGGTCCTCTTCTCTTCAATATCTTTATAAATGACTTCCACAAATCAATCCCTTTCTCTAGCATTATCCAATATGCAGATGATTCAACTATTATCTGTTCCGCCTCTTCTATCTCTACACTACAAAAACTTACTCAAGATGCTTTCTCTTCCACAGAACAATGGATGCTTTGTAATCATCTAGCTCTCAATGCTGCCAAGACCAAACTAATGTTATTTACCCCTTCTAAAGTCATCCCTCCTGACATTGGTACTTTCTCAATTACTACACAACACAACTCACCTCTTGAAATTGTGTCAGAAACCAAACTACTTGGGGTCCAAATCGATAACCTACTTAAATTTTACTCCCACCTGCAAATTATCATCAAAAACACACACCAAAAACTTGGCATGCTTTACAGACAGAATGCCTACCTCACATCTGCCACTAAAATCACTCTCTCTACCTCCTTCCTAATCCCATCTCTGCTATATGGTGCCCCACTAATAACTAATCTTCAGTCCTTGTTAAAAAAACAACTTACTTCCTGCTATAACAAAATTGCAAAATTTGCCACCAGCCAAAAGTCCTCCACCCACCACTGTCTCTCCCTCCATAACCTAAAATGGCTAGAACTTCCCAATCAACTAACTTACACTCAACTAACTCTAGCCCACAAGCTCATTCTCAACCCTTCCCTCTGTCCCTCTCTTTCCTCTGCCTTTACTATGCACCAACCTAACAGAGTTCTAAGGTCAAATAATCAAAATCTACTCAAAGTACACAAACCAACTCATCCCCCAGGCAAAAACCTTCTTTCCTTCAGCCTCGCTCGCCTGTGGAACTCCCTACCACCACTCATCCGCACCACCTCTAACCACTCTGCCTTCAAAAAGTCTCTCCACCTTCATCTTGCCTCACAGTGGGAATGCTCTTGTTCCCACCCCACATAACTAGCTCTACTCTACACCTGTAGCTATGAAATTTGTTCTCTAATCAGTTTTAATGTTTTACATTTATTCATTACTCGTAGGCTTCTTCTTATTGTATTAACTATTATGATTGCTTTCCTGAATGTGATTAGTTCTACTTTTTAGTATATAGAATTATTAATAACTCTCTGTACAAAAATTGTTACTGTCAAATGTTAAAATACATTCTGTTGGAGCTTTTCTCCCCAGGACTCCATTGAAAACGGGTTCTTTAAGGCCCAATGGACTATCCTGGTAAACCAACGACAATAAATAAATAAATTAATTAATTGCAGTCACTGATCTAAACAACAACAGGTAGGGATTCTGCTTTAAATAATACTGGACTAGGCTTAATGCCTTCTTATGTTAGTAAATCAGGTACGTTACCTTGGCTCTTTATCTGTCAGTAGTGCAAACTCTTACTCCGAATCCCATTTTATGTTTCTCTTTCTCTGTCTCCACATCTCACAATTTGTAGACTTTCATGCATGCAACAGTAGGTGTGCGAGAGGCTAATAACTGTGTGATACAGACATCACCATATTAAACACCTGCTATTAGCCTATCTCCATGGCACAAGGGATGAATTTGAGACAGACAGGGTTTTGAATATGGTCCTGGCACTGGTGAAACCGGGTGGGATGGAGGGGGAGGAGGAGGAAGTGTGTGGCTCCCCTACCTCAGGGAAAGATGGTGATTGTGTGCACTTGTGAGCATGCTAGCCAGTGCTAACTCTAACTTGTTTCTGGGGGATGGGTGCAGCAGGGGTGCTTGGAAATAACGATCCTTGCTGGAGTAAAGGGACAGACTCCTCCAATGCCTCTGTAACTACATTTCAAACCACTGGTTAAAGATTCCCAGTCTCAACTGTTGTTACCTGCCTCCACTGCAGACCAACATGAAGCACAGACAAAAAACATCTGGTATTATTAATCTCTTTACGCAAAGACACAGCTTTTGTTTGTGTGGATGTTTCTACACTTAAGTTTTAGCAATACATTTAGAAGTGCATGACTCAGTCAAGCTTTTAGTTCACCTGACGTGAAAGTCTGACTGTTATACCGACACATCTAGAGAGATTAACTTTTGAAAGCAAGCATCTAACTCAGTGGGTGAAACTGAGATCTCTTTCCTTAAAATGTAATCTGTGCATCAAGATAGTTGATACAGCTGCACTTTGAACAAATGGACATGCCTTCATTAACAAAAGGGGTCTTAATATGCCTGTACATGACACTTGGCAGGCAAAGGTTGCCTTCTCAGATAATAATCAGGACTAGAGAGTTCAGTTAAATTTCTTTACTTACAAAATTCATGTTAAAGGGAGAGTGTCAAGATTCCCTGTAGATCTCATTGTTTTGATTAAACTGGTAGGTCAGGTGATCCTATTGTTTACATTCAGACAGCTTTTAGTGTGATGGCTCAGGTTTTAGTACCTTGGGGGAAGGGTAATTTAACTCTTCAGGAAATTCTAACAGTTTCCTCTGTGTGCTCTTTTTATTTACAGCCCCATGCTGATAGTAAAACCATATCACTACACTTTGAAATGTAGGGAAGAAGTGCTTATATGAGCTACGGGTTTTTTTTTTTTTTTTTTTTGCATCTTTCACTTTGGAGGCAGACACAAATGTGATTTTTTTTTTTTTTTAAATATTTTCTGCAGCACACTTGCTTGGATGTACATCTAATGAAAAAAGATGCAACGGATTTTACTTCTCAATGTGCCTTTACATAATGTCCTACTGCTGTTTGTTATATGAGAAAAGAGCACCACAATTATGTCCTTAGACGAGCAGTACAGGATGCATTACTGTTGGTGGAGGAGGACCACGGTTGCCAGACGTCCCTATTTGGGCGGGACTGTCCCGAGATCAGCAGCCTGATCCGGAGTCCCACCCTGCCAGTTTAAATCCCGGGCAGCCTCCGCTTTTTTTTTTTTTTTTGATTGGCCTGTATACTGGCATACGGGCCAATCAAAAATCGCTAAACACGGAGCTCCTTGAGTTTAATACGGAAGTTCTGCATTAAACGAAGTTCCGTGTTTAGCGATTTTTGATTGGCCGGTATACGGGCCAATCAAAACATCGCAAAACAGAGCTACTTTTGTTCAATGCGGAACTGCGATGTTCCGCATTAAACAGAAGTAGCTCTGTGTTTATTTATTTTTGATTGGCCCGAACCAAATAAAAAATACACACAGAACTACTTCTGTTTAATGCAGAACTCTGATGTTCCGCATTAAAGACGTGGAAGACTTTTCTTTTAGTCTTCACTTACAGTGAAAGACTTTTTTTTTTTTTAGTCTTTACTTTGTCCCTACCTGGCCAGTCGGAAATCTGGCAACCCTGAGGAGTACTAATCAGAATGTGACAGAAAAAAAGGTGCACTGTTACATTAGAAGCACTCAATAGCCAAGTCAGCTTTCAATAGTAGACATGTGGAAAAGACAGACTACTGTTCCATAATGCTAAAGAATTATCCCTTGTCCTAATATGCAAACAGTGCTCCAGGAAGGTCATCTGTAAAGGGTCTATATCAGATAACCGAAAGTTTTCAGCGAACACTCACATGAGCAAAAATACTGGAAATCGAAAGGTTGTTTGTTGGGTCTGGCACAGTGAGGAGTGGGATGTTTTACCCTTTCCTCGTTGTAGTGCAAGCTTGGAGTTGGAATATATAGTTAGCGGGGGGTGTGGAGGGCACAGCCCCCCCCACAATAAGGAGTTCGATGTCCAGCGTTTTTGCTCATGTGAGCGTTCGCTGAAAACAACTTTCGGTTTTCTAATATAGACCCATCTGTAAAACCGTTCAGCATGGGTACCGCCCAGAAACAATTTTAGTGAACTTCAATGCTGTAAAATCTGAACTCTCATAAAGCTGTGCTAATATACATAGTATTTTTTTTCTTTTCTGCTTGTTTATGCAGCTTACCACATTGTATTACAAATCATATGCAACCTAAAAGCTCACTGTGCCATCATTACAAAGTTTCAGAAAGTGGATGAAATGCATTCCTCCTGTCTAACAAACACCATACCAAAAGGAATCAGGGTTTGCAATAAACTTATAAAAGGCGGTTTTATAATCCCAACTCACATGTCATTGAAAAACAACATACCAAACATAAACGAAGGGTACCTGCAAGCTGTTGAAAAGTGATATAAAAAATAAATGTGAAATAATAACCTGACAAATAAAAACAAAGAAAGAACAGTAATGCACCTTGCCAGTTCTGCTGCACCCCATGTCGGGACTGTTCCACCCAGTCCTTCTACTTGAATAAGCCCACTAGTCTAAACTCAAAGAACTCTGTACCAAGTGAATTACAGAGTTTATAGTAACAAGTGCTTGTCCAAAACTATGCAGCCTTGGAAGGGGAATCTTAAAATAGTGTGGGGGAAGGGTAGTCTTTTACCTCTGTTAATGTTCTTTAGTACTAGTTATTTGTACTGCTCAAGTGCCAACTCCTTAACATACTTTGCCAAATAACTCCCCTGTTGCTCAAATGATTCCATAAAGGTTGTCTTACATGTTGTGGGTGGCTGCACCTCAAATTCCTCTAGCTAATATGAATATCCTCCAGGGTTGCACCATTTGTGGGGAAGAGAACCAAGTTATGAAATTCTACTACTATGCTGCCTGTGCCCTTTGCTGCCAAAAGTAACCACTGCTACTACTGTTTTTGTTTTATGGTTGTGTTAGTTTTCATGTACTGATTGCCATGTATGAATGACAGATTTTTTTCAGAGATGCAAAGGAATTCTTCATGTAAGACAGTGTGGATAAAATGGCAACATTCTTTGGTCAGATGTCTCCAAGAGACAGTTGGCATATGCTACATTGACTTTTGGTCAAGTGGCTAACTGTACCATATAAGCATATTGGGAGGTGAGAATGTCTCAAATTAATATGTCCTGGCAGCCCTATCAGGCCTAAAAAGAATAACTTAAATCCAAAGAGAATAAAAATGGGGGTTAGCACTGGACGTACAACTGGCTTATTATGGGAGTTCAGCCTCATGTTAACAAAGGTTCACAAGTATATAGGCTAACAACTACCAGGGCCTTAATAAGCCTAGTCATACAACCCAAGCCTAGTCATGCAACACAACCCAATTGTGTCCCTATGTATCATGGACATTTACTAGAAGAGTTATGTTAGTTGGGAAGTTTTTAGAGATTATGCGAAGGATATGTTAGTTTGGGTGTTACTGACTTGTCTCTGTATATCAGATATATGGGACCAGACCCTATTTATTATCAACTAGCAATGATATATAATCAAGTGCTGGTCCATTTCTATTTTAGCATCTACTACTATATAGACAGATTCTGCTGTATTTCTTCAAATGATCCAAAGATCTTAAAGTAGAATGCAGCACAGACAGAACAAGCATGAAGCCGAATGGTGGAACATGGAAATCTGTGATATAAAATCATGGTCACAGTCAAAGAAAACTGGTACAACACACCCAGTACACAAAGTATACGTGCTGGTGGTAATGATGGGGCAGATACAGTGATATTGGAAAATACTTAATGTTTTACTCAAACATAAGCTAACCTGGGACTTGCATATTTCAACTAAACAATAAAGCTATAAGGTTTCCTATGCAGTAAAAGTATAACTAGAGTATGGCTGCTAATGCAATGAAACATTAAATACAGTAAAAATACAAAACAATATACTTTGACGACAGATAATGAATAAATGGCCATGCAGATCGGTTAAATTCCAAAGCTGCCACTATGGTCAAGTTCATGCACAGCCAGCATTTTTAAAACCAACCTCTCATACTTGCTACCCCCATTTCAGTCCAATAACTTTCACAGGTGACACTGCTTCTACATGCGGTATTTCATTGATTAGGCTACTACACACACCCATCACTGTTTAGGAATTACAGCATTTGTGATATTCCTGGTGACAGTACCCTGCACAATAAAACAACATGTTTTTTTTATGGTAGTACTGTAGTCATAGCTTTACAACAATGCAACAGTTATAGAGGTTATACTCTGGTCTGTGGATGCATGTTTTTTCATGCTGGCTATGCACTTCTAGTAAGGCAGAACAATCCACTGCATATTCATAAAGTAATGAGAGGGAAGAAATAGAGAGTACCCTGCGTGACTTGAATAAATGTCTCTACAGAAAGACAACTTATTAGTTTCTTTTGGTAATGCCTGCTCTGTGTACCCCTATCATTTTACCGCATAATGGACACCCACTTCAGTGGTGGACTCACAATCAGGGAAAACATGGTATACACTTGTAGTTGTCAAAAATATTTTTTAGTCATTCACATTGATTCAGGTGGTCTTAGCTTCTATGGCAGAGCTACAGACTCTGTAAATACTGTGATTTTATACGCTCTACATCAAAATGCTCTGTCTGACTGGTGTTGCCATCTTCTCTATTACTTATTAAAATTAATTTACTGGGAAAGTCCAACTATGCCAAAATATAGTGAATACCAACCTTTCTGTGGGAGGCATCATAAGATATGCCATTGCTCCACAAAGAACCATGAGCTCTACTATGGTGGGGGACACCAACTACTATACATAAGGAATGGTCTAAGAGCAATACTTCCTCCCCTATGGCAGCATTACTTGCAAAACCTGCCTGGCCTTCCATGGCATATCTCGTTTGTACCAAGAATGCTCAGTATGAGCAGAACTGGCAGATAGGAAACTTCATCTGATTCTGCATTTGCACCTCAAAGACATTTAGAGTACTTTTTTTTTCTTACAGACAGTGCATGTAGTGGTAGAAATGTAGTGATGTCTGGACTACCCCAAGCCAACAAACAACTTACTGCCATCCCCTATAAAGGTCCTTTTCATACATCTCCACTGTCTTTTTCCTCCTCTACTTGTATAATTCATTACCCTGAATCTTTGCTTACCAAGCCTTCAACTTTCTCACTCCTCCCAACGTCATCACACCTAGCTATACTTTCCCTTCTCACCTGTTTCATCCAGAAATCCTTCTCCTACTGCCTCCCTTTCCAGATTTATATATCTCAGTGTAAAATATTGGGTGTTTACTAGTCTATCAATGTGAACCTGTGTGAATTTATGTTTTCATAGTTTTGCTGAACATCTAGTATATCAATGACAGCTCCCAACTGTTCAGATTTTCACAGAATGTCCAGATTTACGTCTCATATTTTAGAGCTGTTCCCAAGTTCATCGGTTCATAGATTGGTAATAGGCTAACAACCCTAGGGTCTATACAAGCCTAGCCATAACAGTTCCCTGGCTATTTCTACCCAGGACATTTACTTCCCTGGTCCCCTGTCTAGCAGGGCGACAGACATGATCCCCGGGGTGAATTCCCCATCTTTCATCCGGTTGTCAAGGTTCCTATTGAAGACGGCCAAATAGGCGCTCTGTTTGACATGTATGGGCAATCTCTGGGACAGGAACCTAGCCTTCCAGCATGTTTTGTTCATTGTGATGACCAGGTTTAGATCCCTGGAGCACGTGGCTCTGAGGGACTGGGATTTCTTTTAAGTGTAGCATGTCCAACAGCTCTGGGTTTGACATGGCCTTGTATGTTAAGCAGAGATCGCCTCAGAGTAGACGATATGTGACAGATTATAGCTGGAGTTTTTTTAGACTGTCAGCATAAGGCATCTGCTTTAGGCCTGCGATTCTTTTAGTGAGATATTTCTGCAGCCTTTCCAACTGTTGGAGGTGTTCTGTGAGGTACATACCGAATGGGGCATTGTACTCTATAATGGGTCTAATGAGGGAGGAGTATAACGAGACAATGACCTCCTTTTTTATGGATGAAAAGCCCTTAGTGATGAGATGTGCCACATAGAAGTAAGTATTTACTGACTGTTGTGGCGATGTGATTATCGAAGGACAGACCACCGTCCACCTGTGTCCCAAGTCCCTTATCACACTTTCTGTGTTTAGTGTACTGCCACTTATGTGGTAATTCATCGGTACATGTTTTTTCCCCAAAGGGGATAACTATACATTTCTTGGAATTGAGCTCGAGCCCATGGCTCTGGCACAAAGCATTTGTCTCTAAGGCCCTTTTGCAGAATACCAACATCACTTGGGGATTCAATAATGGCTCCCAGTTTGCAGTCATCTGTGAACTTTGTTAGCCAGAGTCCCTTGGTGTTGGTCTGTACTTTGGAGAAGTAGATGCCAAACAAGAGACCCTGTGGTATTCTACTTGTTACTTTTCTGGAGCTGGATTTGGAGTCGGCTACTTTTACAGTGTGGGTTCCATCAGTAAGCCAGTTTGCGACCCATTGAGTGATGCAGGGATTAATGCCCAGCTTAGTAAGTTTAATTGATGATTCCAGAGTGGGGGATGGTGTCGAAGGCCTTGGCGGGGTCCGGGCTGTGCGGACCGTCTCACCCTCGTCCATGGCTCTGGAGACTTTGAATTAATCAGGTTGAGGAAACAAGACTGACCCTTCACGAAACCAAACTGGGTGGCGTCCAGTGTTAGAAGGTTGCCAATGTCTTAGTTTATAAGTTCCTGATAAAACATTTGGTTTTCTGGCAAATCAGTGAGGACTGAATTAATAAAATAATGACAGCCATTTCAATTTCAGCCTTCATATCCTTCTGAAAATGCATGGTAACACAAAACCTTTTATTCCAACAACTTTCTAACATTGTACAAGCAATATTTAAAATGTGTCCCTAGTTTTGGCCTTTGTGCCCCATTAATTTTGGCTTTGCCTAAATATAGTGTACTACAAGGTTGAGAGGTATGATCAATGTAACATAGTATGTGTAACTAGAGTTCATAGTGTGGTACAATATTCATTATGCTGTATAGCAAAGGCTACTCTATGTCCTGATACAGTAAAACGTTTAGCAATCTACCGCCAATCTTGTACTGCTTAATTCTGCAATTGTTTTTGAACCCTTGATTGCATTACTTCTCAATGTAAATTACGATGTGACCAACAGCTTATATTAACATTGGGTCTATACACACAGAGCCGAGTGGAGGAGGGGCATTCACTACAACTATAACAATAAGTATCCGGTTTGTTTGGCTTATTTTTACTGGTTATTGCTTCTAGTGATTTATATATATATATATATATAGCACTTTTTATTGCCTGCTGCATACGTTTTACTGTACTTTATTGCTATTAACTAATCTGTACAGTTAAACTAAAATTGTCTGCCTTACAAGGCCTGAGAAATACATTTTTTACTGTCACACTGTTTGTAAAGCTTTATAGCTAGTTTCACTGTGTGAGAGGTATTAACGGGAAATTGTCTGTACTTGTTAAGCACCTATTTGTTTGTTCTGATTTCCTGCCAAGAAGTGCATCATATAACTGATTTGTTTGCAGTTAAAAGCATTCTGTAGTCTCCTTGCTCCTGTAGTCTCCTTGCTCCTTTATCCGTTTAAAAACTTATTTTGTGGCTCACTGCTGTTCTTCTGCTGTGATAAACATTTCTGTAGTGTTTACAGTTTAAAAGAGTGTAGGCTACTAGCTTCAGTATTGTCCCCCCCCCCCCAATTTGGTGTCTTTGGAGTTATACTTGGTGTCTTTACAGTTGCCCGCCCCTATTGTAAATTTGATCTGGGACACTCCTCCCAGTCTAGTGTCATTAGCTCATTTTACCTAATACAGAGAGAATATTTGAGAAGGCCAACCCACTTAGTTTCCTAACCTCAAGTTATCTTCTGCTTCTCCTCTCCCCCTTTCCTTTACCAAAAATCCTTTGCTAGACTCTCCCCATGTTCTACTTAACTGTAACAAAAAAAATTACACTTGTTTCCTTTCTTTCCTGTAACTAGTCTAGTCCATATACAGATTTGCTAAACCTAGGACTGTTTGGAAGCTTCTGAGCTCCCCAAGCCTTTCTGTGTTGGAGGCAAGCCTTCTAAGCACTAGGTAACATATCTACCACATAAGGAGTGGTTTCTGGCCCAAAAAGAGTAGTTATTGGCCGTTTGGGCAAATTTTCCATCTCTTTCAACTTTCTGATTTAAAAGCCCACATTTGCACTTGTTTCTTTCCTGTAACTAGTCTAGTTCAGAAACAGATTCCTAGTTTTAGCACTTGAATATGCTTATTTGTGCTCAGCACTTGTTCAGAACTTGTTGTAAGCACTAAATAAGCTACAAATTACTACAGCACTCAACCTTCCTCATTACTTAGAGGAAAACAGTTTTTGTACTTACTTTCCTCACTTGCTTAGACAAAAACAGCTGTTGTATTCACTTTCCTCACTTGCCTGAATAAAAAATCATTTTCCTCTAGTCATGTCCAAGGGTCAGCTCCCAGTGTTCTCTCCCGTCTATATGATGAATCTAGGCATCTTGGGACAATGTAGCAATTGCCTTATGTATACACAGACAACCCTCTCCTCCTACCACCAAACACTACAACCTGTGAGAGATGCACTTATCTAGCTAAACTGGAGGCAAAGCTCTCTTCAACCAAGACTGAACTTGACAGTCAAGAGGAGAAGGTAAACACTTGCACCACACCACACTCATCACATAGTTCCACTAAACCTACACCACCAAAATCCACACACATACAAATACATTCGCAGAGGCCCTCAATAATAATCTGCTCAAGCAACAGAGACCTCCAAAGCAGAAACGCAAGCAACCTCCACCCCTAACAAAATCCAAATGACACACAGCCCACAGACTCAGTGTGCCAATAAACCACAGCCCATAAGGCAAAACAACATACCCAACACACTAGTCATAGATGACTCTATAGTAAAGCACAGTGATGTCCCACTCACCAGGCTAAACAAGGAGAAGGTTACTGTCAGCTGCCTGTCGGGTGACAAGATCCGCCACATAACCCACACACTCAGGTCACTCCACAACAAGTACAAATATGACTCTGTCATTGTCCATGTTGGTGTGAATGACCTAAGACATACCTCCCTGGACTATAAGAGAGACATGGAAGAGCTCTCCGATCTTGTAGCCCAGGCAGGTAAAACCCTAACCCTGAGTAGCATCCTGCCATTGCCCAGAATGATACCGCAGTAAAAGGACAAAATGATTGACCAACAATTGGCTAAGCTTCTGGTGTCATTCTACGGGGATCCAGTATCTGTCTGCCTGGGACAACATGGTCGACAGACCACAATGCTTTGCCAGAGATGGCCTGCACCTGCCACCCCTGGGATTCCGGATACCGGCCAAGGCTCTTCCTCCTATAGTGCCTTTTTAGGCGAGATACAAATGACAAATTCACCACCTTAACAGGAACAGGCAAGCAAATACTGAAGGTAATGCTACTCAATGCTAGAAGTCTAAATCTCAAAATGCACTCCCTCGAGGCACTCCTTAACATGGAGGAGAACATCTATATCTGTGCAGTGACTGAGACCTGGTTCAAGGCTCCAGACCGCACCCCTGCATTACCAGGCTATAACTCATACCACACGTTTTGGCCACCTAACCTGGACCGGAACACCAAAGGTGGAGGTTGTGTCCATATTCATTAAAGATATCCACACCTCCAGGCTAGTTGCTCAGCATAATGCATCCGAGGTTATCCAAGAGCAAGTAATTCTGGGCAAAACTGCAATCCAAATTGTAACTTGCTACAGATCCCCCACACCATGCCCCAGGATTTCCACTCCTCTTTTCTTGATACACTGGAAAATATTAGGGTTCAATCAAACACCCTAATAATGGGCGATTTCAACTACCCCACCATTAACTGGGAAAACTACTCATGTACCAACTCCTTCAATCAATGCTTTCTGGAATTCATAAATTACAATGCCCTGGATCAACTTATCCACACCCCACCAGGGGCAACAATATCCTATACCTAGTCATTACCAACATGAGAGTGACCGGTGTTCCACAGCTGAAGTCAACTCCTCGTTGGTCAGATCCGACCATAAGCTAATCACCCTAGATATCCACATCCCGCCCCCAACCCCCATTAAGGAAACCAGGGAAAACAATTTCTCTAAAGCCAACTTCATGCTTCTTAAGACAGAAGTGGCGAACTTCATGACACCCATGCAGATGGACAATACAGTTATGACTGCCGAATCCTACACAGATGCACTCTATAAGAACTTACACGAGTGCATTGATCGTGCCATCCCAAACAGAACCAAGACGCTACCCCACAAAAAAAGGAAGCCAATCTGGTGGTCCCCAGTCATAAACAAACTCTACAACAGAAGGAAAAAACTGTTGCAAGAGAGTAAAATCTCATGAGTGGAGGAGTTCCCTGCTCAGCCTCAGTAAGAACCTGAGATCCCTTATAAGATCCTCCAAAAGCTAGCTACGAAAACAAAATCGCCACTGATTCTAGAACAACCACAAAGCATTCTATAGCTACGTCAAGAATAGTACAGTTGTGTACACTTACCATAAATGTACATGTTAGAGTATATTCACTGTTGCAGAGTATATTCACTGTTGCAGTCATTACATTTGGGTAATCCTGCTAGCAGGTTGCCCTCAGCTGGCCTGAATTCCAAAGTCTTGGGTCCTGCATCGGCCGCCGTCACCCCTTCCCTGACGTCAGGGGTATGAAAGAAGAAGCCAATGCCATTTTCTTTAGTTTTTCTTGCCCCAGATGTCAGATGCCCCCCAAAAGGGTAGCCAAAATTTATATATGTATAATTACATGCACCAATATAAAATTTACCTTCATCTACAAGCAAATACACCACATAGGTTGTATAAATCAGAGAAGGAAAGATACGTTCCATCAGAAGAGAAGGGGGATGGTGGGTGGGTAACCTGGACTGCAACAGTGAATACACTCGAACATCTACATTTATGGTGAGTGTACACAACTGTACTATGTTCTTCGTGTTTCAGCTAAGGTTGGGAGGCTGGCGCTAAACAGCATTAGGAGCGGCTATGAGGCCCTGCAAAACTGCAGTGGCAAAGCCTGCCCTGGATTTAGAGTAGAATGGCAGATGATAATGCTTTGTAATGGTGTGCACTGAACTCCAAGTAGCAGCCTCTAAAATGTCCTTGGTAGATACTCCCCTGAGAAAGGCTGCTGAAGTGGCTGCAGCTCTGGCTGAGTGTGGCCTAATGCCCTTAGGCACTGGGCTTGCCATGGTGTTCATAGCAGAAACTAATGCAGTGGCCTATCCACTTTGAAATAGTCTGCTTTGAGATAGCCTTTCCTTATGGTCCTGCAGCATATGTCACTAGTAATTGCTCTGTCTTTCTGAAAACTTTGGTTCTGTCCAAGTAGAATCTAAGCTGTCAGTGCACGTCCAAAGAATACAGAATTCTCTCCCCCTTGTTCTGTGGGTTTGGATAAAAGGTTGGCAGGTGAACAGTTTGGTTGAGAGCCACACTGGACAACACCTTAGGCATAAAATGTTGGGTTTGTCCTCAGAGAGACCCTGTCTGGATAAAAAATGATAAAAGGTTCCACAGCCATGAGTGCCTGTAGCTCAGAAACTCGTCTTGCAAAAGTTATTGCTAGGAGCAGAGCTGTTTTCCAAGATAAAAACTTTGTATCAGCAGTAGCAGCTGGCTCGAAAGGAAGCAGGGTGAGTTTTTCCAAGACATAGTTGAGGTCCCATGCAGGTATTGGTGATCTGCTTGGAAGTCTTAAATTTTTGGCTCCTCTGAGGTACTGCTTTAATAAGGGATGAGAAAAGATTGGTGGCTCTACATTGTAATGAGCCGAAATGCCAGAGGCATGAATTTTAATAGATGAAAAAGACAAGCCTTTGTCCAGCATCTCAGTAAAGTATTACAAAATCTGAGGAATATTTGGCACAGCTGTATCAGTTCCTTGTGCCTGGTTCCAAGCACAGAATCTCTTTCATTTTCCAGCATAAGATTTTCTAGTACTAGGCCTTCTGACTTCCAAAATGTCATCCATCACAGCTTTACTAAGAGGTGTGTTTTCTATGACTACATTATTCGCCATGCTGTCAGGTTTAAAGTTCTGAGTTGGCTGTGCAGGATCTGACTGTTTTGCTGGGACAGCAGGTGAGGTATTTGAGGCAAGGTCCAAGCTGGGCAATGAGACAAGCTCCTTAGTATTGGATACCAGTACTGGTGGGGCCAGTCTGGGGCAATCAGTATCATCTTTGGCTTCTCCTGTCTGACCTTTAGGAGTACCTTAGGGAGGAGAGGCAGAGAGGGAAATGCATATACCGATAGGGCATCCACTTTCCACGCTTGTCTGTGATAAATCCTTGTGCAGAATCTTTTTAGTTGGTAGTTGTGAGGGGAGGCAAATATGAGGGGAGGCAAATAGATCTATGTCCAGGCATCCCCATTTCTTTATCATCATGCTGAAGACTTGTGGATCCAGGTGCCACTCGTGGGATCCATGAGGTTTCTGCTTAGTTCGTCTGCCAGAGTATTTTTCCTTTCCTGGCAGGAATTGTGCCTGCAGATGTACTTGGTAAGTCAATGCTGTGGCCCACAAAGTCATGGCTAGTCTGCAAAGGGGGTAAGAATGTGTGCCCCCCTGCTTGTTTATATACCACATGACCGTGGTGTTGTCCATCTTTATCAGTAGTTGTCCTGGATGAAGTAGGTCCTTTAAGGCTGTCAGGGCATTTTGAACTGCTAGCATCTCTTTTTGATTGATATGTAGATGCATTTGGTTTGAGGTCCATGTGCCCTGAATGCATCTTCTGGCCATGTGGGCCCCCCAGGCATAATCTGATGCATGCATTGCGTCTGCCTGGCTGGGGGTAATGTGAATGGTTGTCCCTTGTTTTGGTGACAAGCCTTTGCCCACCATCGAAACTCCTGTTGCAGGCAGGGAATGAGAGTAATCATAGTTTCCAGGCTGTGGCAATGTTGAGTCCAATTTAGGTACCATTGAAGTTTCCTCATATGCAGCCTTGCATATGGAATTAGTAGGATGCAGGATGCCATGAAGCCCAAAGCCTGCAGAATTTTTCTTGCAGATAACTGGGCCTTTGTTGCCAACATTTTGAAATAGGTACTCAGTTGCCTTTGTCTGGCGTGAGATAAGCCATCTGGGCGATTGTATTTAAGCTTGCACCCAGGAATATTATCTCTGGAGAGGGTACTAGTTTTGATTTCTTTTCGTTGACCGTGTACCCTAGGCATGTTAGAAGTCTTTTCACAAACGCCAGATGCTGTAGAAGAATGTCCTTGTTCCCTGCTTGAATTAGACAGTCGTCCCAGTAAGGATATATTTGTATTCCTCTTTGTCTGCAGAATGCAATTACTGGTGCCAGGCACTTTGTAAAGACCCTGGGCACAGTAGATAAGCCAAAGGGCAGTGCAGAGAATTGGTAATGCATTGAGCCAGCCTTGAATCTGAGGTATCTTCTGCATATTTGTCTGATTGGGACATGCAGGTATGCCTCTTTTAGGTCTCGCAAGCCAAGCGTTCTTGCCCAGCATGGGCAGAAGCTGCTGCAAAGTCAACATCTTGAAATTTGGTATATCCAGGAATGTGTTCAGAATAGATAGGTCCAGCATTGGCCTCCAGGCCTTGTCCTTTCTGGGTACAAAGAACAGTCGAGTAAAATCCTTGTCCCTGCTCTTGCTCTGGTACTTGTTGAATGGCCTCCATGTCCATGAGGGATGAAACTTGTTTTTGTGCCTCTGCCCACTGATTTTTTGGCAGATCTGGCCAGCCGTTTGCTTTTGGCAGGGTATGGAAATGGAACTTGTAGCCTTGTGACACGATATTTAGGACCCACTTGTCGTGGGTTATAATGCGCCAATTTTGAGAAAAAAGTGCTAATTTTCCCCCCAAGGGTGCTGCCAGGAGATAAGTGCTTGGTGCAGGCAGGGGGAAGTCATTGGGACCGTTTCCTGTATGGTTGTGATTTGTCTTCTCCAACTTTGGAGGTAGAAGCCCCCCATTGCTTTGGGCGGTATGAACCTTGCGCCTGGGATCTGCCTCTAGGGCGGCTGGATCTGCCCCTTTGAGGTCTGTCTGACACAGGAAAGGACCAATTCTTTGTAGGCCAGTGTCTACTAAACCTAGGTGGCTGTACTTGTAAAAAATCTTTGACCGTTTGCATAGATTTAGCTTTGTCCTCCATTTTTTTTTTAAACACCTCTTCTGCTTTAACACCAAACAAAGTATCATGCTGTAAACGTGCATCTAATAATTTAGCTTTAACATGATCAGGCAGATTTTGTTCCTTTAACCAAGAATGCCTCCTAATTACAGAACCTGTGACTGCGGCCCTGCAGGAGGCCTCTAAAGAATCAAAACCACATTACAAAGTTTGCTTTCCAACTTGTTCAGCTGCATGCAATAAATCCTGCACTTCCTTGTTTTCTGCACATTAAGAGTTTAACAACATTTTTCTGTTTAAGCAATGCAATGTTGCTGATATTGGAGCATATGAAACTGAAAGTTTAAGGCCCTTATAGCCAAGGTAGCAGATGTGTAAACCTTTTCTCCCCATCTATCCAGTGCCCTAGAATCTCTGTCAGAGGGGGTAGGGTTTTTTGCAGCGGAAGCCTTAACTCCTTTGGGACACTGAGAAATTGTTTCTAGGTCTGCAGCAGGGTTTTTAAAAAGGAATTTATGAGACTCAGGAACCCTGCAATATCTGTCAGGCTTAACAGGAACTGGAGGTAAGGAGTCAGGGGTAAGACTAGTCTCCGAAAACGCATCATCTACAATGTCCAACACAGGTGGAATGGCTAGTGGCTTGTGTTGAGGTAGGTAAAAGGAAATCCCTAAGCCTCTTTTTATATTCTGAAAAATCTTGGCTCTCCCAGTGGAAATGCTCCCTCATGGTACGTAAGATTTCCCCAAAAGAATAGACCTCTGGAGGAGAAGCTGAATGTATAGATTTCTTCAGCATCAGAATCCTCATAGGGGGGAAAGAGAATATTCCTGATCAGAGGAGGAATCCTAAGAAATGGAAACCTGATCTGAAGATTCATAGTCAGTCTCTTCTCTAGGCCTCATCAGGAGGGGGATGGGAACCCCTGATCAAGGTAATCAAGTCTTCAGCCATTTTGAGCATCTGTTTTTTGGGCATAGAGGCCTGCCCACGTGGCTCTTGAGTTTGTTTCTTTGCTTTGGAAGGTGCTTTAGTCTTTGAAGCTGAAGTTGGTTTGATGTAAATATGTTTAGGTCTGAATACACCCTCAGAAGCCGGTGCCTGCACAGCGGCTCCGGACACATCTGAAGGAATAATATCAGAGGCTCCAACACCTTGAGTTTCCAGCAGCATGGCTAATTCCACGTGGGGGTTGGTAGCAGCCTGACTCTAAAGTAGCGAGCGTCAGGGGCTGCGAAAGCACCTCCCCGAGGACAGATGAACCGGCGACTGGCTTAGGAGAAGCTTAGTCGTCGGTTTTGGGCCTCAGTTGTCTGTTTCCTTTTCTCTGTGTTTTTTGTGAAGTCCGGTAGTTGGATGGCTATCAGAAGACATTTCTGGATAATTAAACCGGTGTCCAAAATAGTTTAAAGCAAAATCATACAGACTCTTAATAGTGCGTTGGTTAAATCTAGCACAAAACCGACAACCAAAAACATTGTGATCAGGGCCTAGGCAAAGAATACAGTAAGAATGAAAATCCTTACGAGGTATTTGCTTCCCACAAGAAATACAATTATTAACTTTTTCTGACATCAGTCTGGAGCAAGAAAAAGTTTCCCCAATGGGGTACTTAGCTTTATTGAAGACTTCGGATCTGAAACTAACACGAAAATCTCAGGAGTCGGCCGACCAGCACTTGCGAACTGCTTCTGCTTCGGGCACCGTGCGGCAAGAAAGACTAAAGAAAATGGCGTTGGCTGCTTTTTTTATACCCCTGACTACCTGACGTCAGGGAAGGGGCGACGGCGGCAGACGCAGGACCCAAGACTTTGGAATTCAGGCCAGCTGAGGGCAACCTGCCAGCAGGATTACCCAAATGTAATGACTGCAACAGTGAAACACGAAGAACATCTCAATGGCAACACTCAGATCTGCTCTGAGTTACAGCACAACGGCACGAAAATTACCGAACCAACTGACATTGCCAACATCCTGACAGATAGGTTCAGTGCTAACTTTACCCCCCTCTCACCCACTAAAGGGCCCATATCTATACAGGAAGAATGCAGAGTCCCTGTAATCACAACTGCGCAGGTAAATGCTGCACTCTCTAAAGCCAAAAATACAGCATCCATGGGCCCTGACAACATCCCAGACTGCGCTTTACACAAACTTCAGAACGAACTGGCTCCCCACCTAAGCACCATGTTCAATCATAGTCTCACGTCGGGCTTTGTGTCCACTGAATGGAACACAGGAACAGTTATCCCAGTCCACAAAGGGGGAACTACCACTGATCCTGGGAACTATCGCCCTATTAACCTGATGAGCCTGGTCTGTAAGGCCATGGAACATATCATCATGGAACTCAAAGACATTGGTAACCTCCAAACTCTGGACCCCACCCAGTTTGGATTTGTGAAAGGCAGATCATGCCTCCTGAACCCGATAGACTTCTTTGAGGTTGTCACCAAAGACGTAGACGAGGGTAAGATGGTTCACACAGCCTATCTTGACCTTGCCAAGGCTTTTGACATCATCCCCCATTCTGGAATTATAGCTAAACTCACTAAACTAGGTATAAATCCCTATGTCGCAAGATGAGTTGCCAATTGTCTCACTAACAGAACCCACACTGTAAAAGTTTCAGACTCCAAATCTGACTTCAAACCAGTGACAAGTGGAGTACCACAGGGTTCAGTACTGGGACCTCTCCTGTTTGGTATCTACTTCTCTAACACAGAAGGCCTTTGGCTAACGAAGTCTGCAGGTGACTGCAAACTAGGAGCCATAGTGGAGTCCCCAAATGATGTGGACAACCTACAGGAGGGCCTCACTGAGACAGATGCCTGGTGTCAGAGCCATGGTCTCAAGCTCAAACCTCTGTACCCATGAACTACCACATAGGCTGCAGTCTACTTAACGCCAAATGTGTGATAAGAGACCTTGGGACCCAGGTGGACAGTAGTCTCTCCTTTGATAATCACATTGCCAAAGTAGTCAGGAAATCCTTCTACGTGGCACACCTCATCACAAAAGAATTCTCATCCAGGAAAATAAGAGGTCATTGTTCCCCTTACTCGACACTCAGACCAACTATAGAATACAACGCCCCTTTTGGAATGTACCTGAAGACCACACAGAAGTACCTCACAAAGAGGATTAACTAGCCTCAAACAGATGCCCTATACTGACCATCTCCAAAAACTCCAGCTATACTCCATAGCATATCACCTACTCCAAGGTGATCTCTGCCTAACATATAAAGCTATGTCAAACCCAGAGCTGTTGGACATGCTACACCTAAAGAAATCCCAATCCCTCCGAGCTACACGCTCTAGGGACCTAAACCTTGTCACCTCAATAAACAGGAAATCCTGGAGGGATAGATTCCTGTCCCAGAGACTTCCCATACTTTGGAACAAGCTACCCATGTATGTCAAGCAAAGTTCCTCATTAGCACTCTTCATGAAAAATCCTGATGAGTGGATGGGAAATAGGAAACACACCCTGGGATCACGCCCGTGGCTCTGCTCAACAGGATACACAGGAAAATAACTTTCTTGGATGGCATAAGCCAGGGAACCTTGTTGGCTAGGCTTACTTGGGCACTTGGGACGATAGCCTAGTAACTACCTATGAACTTATATTTGTTTCTATCTGGTTGTAAACCCTGGACTTTACCTCAAAATGGTCCACATGGATCAGTGCTTTACCCTGTCAACAAATACATCAGTCATTCAATGCACCAATCTCAGCACCAACCTACAGTACAGACAAAAGCTTGACTCCAGACACACAGAGTCACACATCTTGTATACCTCTGTAGACTACTCTCTAGCCTTTGAACACTACTTAGTAACAGTACTTAGGAAATCCTTCTGTATAGCCCAAATTAAACATTTAATATGCACTTCATATAGGACAAAAAAAGGTTCTCATTTCACTACACTTTGCCCTGATCCAACCAAAAACAGAGCCTCTATTAGTACATATCTATAACACATCATACAGCTAAAAAAGTCCATAGATTTCTAACTACAAAAAGAAAAAAAGGTGCTAAACTAAAGTCTCTCAGCTATCAAGACAAAACCTTATATGTTACTATTTTGTACTATGGACCCAACCTCCTTTGGTTTTCTACACTTCTAAAAATCAAATGTGTGCACAAACCCTCAAACTAGAACAATTTCACCTCTAATCAATAAATAAGACAAGATAGGTGGACAGATTTATTATTACTCAATGCATTCATTGTTTCAGGTTAGGCTGCTGAAGTCAATCTTTCTATTATGTACAAAACAGTGATAACCATAATTCCTTTTAAATCAAACCATGCTGATTGGATGGGTGCCTGCAAATTCATCACACATCTGATTTGTTTTGCATTCTGCTGACAAGTGACACCCTATGAGGGTGAGTACTGGCAAAGTGATTAAGGTCAACTGACTGATTCTGTCCTATAAAAATGAAGGAATCCAAAATGGCAGACCAAACGGTGGACCATTTAAAAATATATAAAAATTTGGTACTGCAGAGCAGTGCATACCAATTCTGAACTGAAAGAATCATGGTGTGGATGATGGAAGCCATGACAGGAATAGCAGCAGTAGCTTGTGTTGAGAGCCAGTGTTCACAATGTTGTGTGTCATGACTACCTATACTATTACAGAAGGAGAAACTGACACCTGTTCTACTATCACACAAAAGTCTGATAAGACATGGACCAATTTCTAGATGGGCATGCAGTAAGGGGCCTAGTCAAACTTGCCCATCCACAATCCAAATCCTGGTGGTTGTTTGGTGTGTCCAATCATGTGGATACAATGGTATGGGTATCACTGATGGTCTTAGCTACAGGGACATTCGGGTGTCATATTAAGTGTACCACAGCCATACCATTTCCAAAACATTATGCTACAGTATGTGAAAGAGCATAAATAGTTGCTCAAGACAGCTGGGACTTGATAACCAACAGCATATGGGCTATTTTGTGACATCATTCATTTCTCTGATGTGCCAGAAGTATAGAGTGTACCCATGGAATAAAAATCAGATTATTTTATGGAACTGCCTCTGCTATTTTGTTTAATATCATGGATATATGACAGAACCATTGTTGGTCAATTTATCATTTTGAAAAAGTGCTTGTTGGTGCATGTTTCTGTCTCAGTTTGTACTACAGTCAGCATGTTTAGTCAAATGCAGCATGTAATTTTATGTGCCTTTTAATTTGGACACTGTTGGAGTTACTATGTATAAACTACATCTTCCATTAAAAGGAGGATTTTGCAGGGGATCAAAATCCCTACAGCACCCCATTTAATCCCACACCCCTACAACTTAGATATATACTAACTCTGAGACTCAATAAAAATGGGGAAAAGGAGACACTTCTATAACCTTAATGTCTGAAAATCCAACAATAATATGCTGAACTCACATTTACTCACCCCCAAACTTGTAATAAACAAGCACAAACATTTTAAAATATCTCACAAATACACATAACAGTATCACAGTTATATACACATACAGCCTTCCCTTCATGTCTTAAACACAAGCACACATACATACACATGCCAACAAGAAAGCTGCACTCAAACACACATACATTTTGAACCCAGTTCGGTGACCTTCTCATTTTAATTTAGAAAAATCAAACAAAAAAGAAACATTCTTAAAAATCATTTTGAAATAATAAAACAAAATAAATGTTATCCTCTTGTAGGGCAAACTACAGAAGTCTTATGTCAGGCACTATAAATGTGTTGGACTGCAGGTATTTCATTTGGTTTCTGCTGGTGACTGCAGCAATGGAAATAAGCATGTCAGATAAACAGGCAAAACTTCCACATACCAAGCAGCATTATCCAGCTCTGTTGCTGAAAACCTCAGGAATTCACTTAAGAGAGATTCAATCCCTTCCAATGTATCTTAAATCTGCCCTTCCATCACAGTGAAGTGTCTGGGTTACCCATTTTCAGTCAAAGCACAAGCAGTTGCTTTGCTTTTCTGAAGATTCAATTGCAAAAAGTATAGTTCCAGAAACAAAAAATACTTTTATGCAGTTGTCAAGCTCCCACTGCCTCCACCACCCCATCTTATATACATCAATTCCATTACCACATTACAGTGGAGAACATAAAAAATATACTGAAAATACACCAACAGTTTATCTAATCCAGCACACTGATAAAGTGACTCATGACATTCAAAATTCACATCACAGACACTCATTTAGAAATAGTGCAATGAGGGCAAGCTGATAAATCTTACATACCTACATCAGAAGAAGTCATCAGAAGCAAGAAAACAAACAGAGAAATTATATCTTTTTACAGCAAAAAGTTAAATAAATGCTTTTAAAATGAAACTGATCAGTAGCAGTCGCTCACCAAAGCATGGGAAATAATCAAGAAAAATATCGTTATCTCAGCCTGGATGGCTCAAAGTGCAGTGGAAACACCTGTAAAACATTGCTAAGCTTGGTGGAAGTGAACAGATATGCACAAATATGCCCAATTTATAGTAGACAGAAATAAAAACCTGAAACCTAACTCCTGTGTCCTCTGGCCAATAAACAAACACATTTTGAGCTCCACTGAGAGCTTCCCAACTCAGAGAGCCCAGCTAAACACCTTCTGCCACAAGATGGATGACCCTGGAATTTAATGTAAAAGCACACTAAAAGAAACTTGCAAATGCCAGTTAACAATATACAACTATCAGACATATAAGCATCCAAGTTCCCTACTAATTCAACCTTCTGGCAACTGGAAGCAGCAAACCAACCAACCAAACAGAATTTTTTTTTATTTTTTTATTTTTTTTTTTTTTATTTTGGCAAACACCTAAATAAATGCTTTCAAAATGCAGTCAGCCCCCCACCTGATCATTCTTCATGCCATATTTCACAAGAAATATCCAGTTCAAGTCTATTTGGCCCCAAAACTTTTGTTCTGTCTCCTATTCCAGTTCTCAACTTTGTAAAGAAAAAACTTCTGTGGGCCAAACATGTTATATCCAACACAGGAGTCCCTTTCTCTCCTTCCATCCCCACTCAGACAGTGACCACAGATGCTTCGGATTTTGAGTCAAGTGCCGTTTCCCAGGGTATCAAGGGACAGAGAATGCGATAATCAGAACACAGGCGTGAAAACATCAACGTTATAGAAATTATGTATTTTTACAAGTGCTTTAAAAGTTCTGAATCAACTATGGTCACCACACATTTTCTTAAAGGTGTCAGACAGCACCACAGTAAAATGGTACATAAATTAAACAGGGTGGAAGAAGTTTTAGTCCCTATGCAGATTGACTAAGATGGTCCAAGATTTAGTAATTCATCATGACTTATTCCATTAGGCAACTTTCATTCTTTCAAAGAATACAATGTTAGACTCACTGGGAAGTTTCAGGACAGGCTATCATGAGTGGATGCTTCACTGGTAGATCTTTATGCTTATAATACACCAGTGGGGAATCTCTCGCACAGATATGCTTGTCTCCAATCTCGGAGAACTGAAACAGTTTGCCTCTAGCTGCAAAGGACCTTTTCAATTCCTTGTATAGCAATCTTCCTTTATGCCTTCCCCTTTCCTATTCATCGTCATGCATCTGAACATAGCTGGATGATTGTTTCCTGTTTAAACAGTCATTGTTTTAACCAAGTTACTTCTCTCTTTTTCTTTACTAGAGTTTCTGCATACTGGCCAATACTTTTTCTGTTCCATAATGCCTTTTTTAGGCAAGTTCCATATCTTGGACATCCCAGCTTAGCAGATTGTGGTGCAGCCTACATTAAGGTGGCACTAATCAACACAAGAAGTTTGAAGAAAAACGGCTTACTTCTGGGGGCATTCTACACACACACACACACACACACACACACACACACACACACACACACACACACACACACACACACACACTTGGTTTCAGTGTGCTGCCTTTTCATTCCGTCAGACCATCTGTGTGTGGTAGGGAGGTATTCTCATTTATCTGCTCCCTAATTACCTCATACCAAATCCCTCCAGACACCATTTTTTAAACTCTTGTGTATTTCTAGTGCACTAAACACAGTCCATTACAACATTACGACCAACCACAAATCCCTTCATTATTTCCAGAGGGGTACGATACCTACCTCAGTAATGTAATATCAAACATATTACACCAGTCCACTTTAAAGTGACTAACTACCCACACATTAACTGGAAACTACATACAATAAATAATAATTATACCCAGTGGTTGTGCAATGCTATCATGGCCAACTACCTACATCAAAATGGCATCACAGGTGGAGAAAGTACAGTTTTGTACCTACCATAAATGTAGATGTCCGATAGGCATGCATCTGCAGTTCTAACATATGGGTTGTCCTGCCTCAGGCAGCCCTTCGGTCGGCCGGATTCCAAAGTCTGGGTCTGGCCTCGGCTGATGTCGCACTTCACCCGACGTCATAGCTGCTGTGTATTGGGTATAAAGGCATCAGCCGACGCCATTTTCCTCAGTGTTTCTTGCCCCAGATGCCAGGTGCCCTCTAGGAAGGCTAAATTTGGATAAATGCAAATAATGCCAAACAGTAGAGAGCAAACCATATAAGAATATATATACATATATACAAACAAATACACCATAACAGATTCCCCCAGCTAGCTAAAAGAGGGGTAAATACCCTAGGAATACCACAGAGGGGAAGGAGGGTGGGTAATCCTGACTGCAGATGCATACCTATCGGACATCTACATTTATGGTAGGTACAAAACTGTACTATGTCCTTCAAGGATGCATCTGCAGTCCTAACATATGGGTAGAATACCATAGCCAAACTGGGGGAGGAGGTACTAAGATAAAGATGGTGTAGTTAAGATCCCTTGCAAAAAAGCAGTTGCAAAACCTGCTCGGGATCTGGAGTATAAAGGAAGACTATAATGCTTGGAAAATGTATGCACGGAGCTCCAAGTAGCAGCTTCTAAAATGTCTTTGGTAGCCACTCCTCGTAGGAAAGCTGTAGTGGTGGCTGTAGCTCTTGTGGAGTGAGGCCTGATATTTTCTGTAGTTGTCTTTCCATGAAAAGAGTAGCAAAATCTAATGCAATTTCCTATCCATTTTGAGATTGTCTGTTTTGAAATTGCTTTTCCTTGCATTCCTGTTGCATATGCTACCAGAAGCTGGTCAGTTTTTCTGTTGGTCTTTGGTCTTAGTTCTGTCCAGATAGTAGCGTAATTGTCTGTGTACATCCAAGGTATGTAGTAGTCTTTCCCCCCTGTTCTGTGGGTTGGGGAAGAATGTAGGTAAATGAATTGCTTGGTTCAATGATACTCTGGAGACCACTTTTGGCATAAAAGTAGGGTTAGTTCTCAGAGACACTCTATCTTGATGGAAGATAAGGAAGGGCTGTACTGCCATTAATGCCTGTAACTCAGATACCCTTCTTGCTGAAGTGATTGCAAGCAGGAAAACAGATTGCAAGCAGGAAAACAGTTTTCCAAGATAAGAACTGCAAGTCTGCTGTTGCTGCTGGTTCAAAAGGGGGAAGTGTTAACTTTTCCAGCACAAAGTTAAGGTCCCATGTAGGCAAAGGTGGTTTCCTTGGAGGCTTTACATTTTTGATTCCGGGAACTGTCTGAGTAGAGGATGAGAGAAGACTGGTGGATCCATGTTGTATTCTGCTGAAATTGCTGATGCATGAATCTTAATGGAGGAGTAGGACAGGCCATTGTGGAACAGTTCTGTTAAGTATTCCAGGATGTTTGCTATGTTTGCCAATGATACATTTTCCCCTTTTGATGCACTCCAAATGAGATATCTTTTCCATTTGGCTGAATTTTCCCCTTTTGATGCACTCCAAATGAGATATCTTTTCCATTTGGCTGAATAAGTCTTCCTTGTGGAGGGTCTGCGAGCCTCCAGGATAATGTCCTTAACCCTCTGAGATAAATCTGGGTTATTTTGCTTTATGCAATATTCCAAGCAGCTAGCTGTAGTGTTTTCAAGTTTGGATGTAGGATCTTGTAGTTGTTCTGTGTTAGAAGTAAAGGACATAGAGGTAGAGGCCATGCGGGTGTCCGAGACATGCTTCTCAGTAGCGGGTACCAATGCTGCCTCGGCCAGTCTGGAGCTATCAGGATTATCCTTGGCTGATCCTCTTTGATTTTCAGTAGGACTTTGTACATCAAAGGAAGAGGTGGGAATGCATATGCTGTCAGGTTTTTCCAGCTGAAGGAAAGGGAGTCCGCCCTCCAAGCAAGTGGGTGGTATGCTCTTGTGCAGAATTTCTTCAATTGGTGGTCGTGTGGGGAGGCTAACAGGTCTATCTCTGGTAGCCCCCATTTCTTTGTTATGGTTTTGAAGATATCTGGATGCAGCATCCATTCGTGAGCATCCGTGGTAGTTCTGCTTAAGGTGTCTGCTAGTGAATTTTCTTTTCCTGGTACAAATCTGGCCTGGAGTTGAATGTTGAAGTTCAGGGCCACATTCCACAGGTCCATTGCCATCCGGCATAGAGGATACGAGTGTGTACCTCCCTGTTTGTTGATGTACCACATGACTGTGGTGTTGTCAGTCCTTATCAGCAGGTGTCCTTGTTGAAGAAATGGTCTGAATGCCTGGATTGCATGTTTCACTGCCAGCATCTCCTTTTGATTTATGTGTAGATTCAGCTGGTCTTGTGTCCATAGGCCTTGTATACACTTGTCCACCATGTGCGCCCCCCAGCCTAGGTCTGAGGCGTCCGTGGTGATGGTCTGGCTTGGATGAGGTTTGTGGAAAGGCAATCCTCTGTTCAACTGACAGGCCTGAGCCCACCACAGAAATTCTTGCTTCAGGCATGGAATTATTGGAATCTGGGCTTCTAGACTGTGCTTGTGTTGAGACCATACATTCCTTAGGTACCACTGCAACTTTCTCATATGCAGTCTGGCATGCGGAATCAATATTATGCAGGATGCCATGTAACCCAGGGCTTGCAGGATTTTCCTTGCAGTAAGCTGAGTCTGTGTTGTTAATGCCATGACATAGACTGGTAGTTGCTTTTGTTTTTCTTCTGTGAGAAAGGCCATCTGAGTTGATGTGTCCAGTTCTGCACCCAAGAATGTTATCCTTTGGGATGGTAGCAGTCTTGACTTTTGCATGTTGACTGTGTATCCCAAGGCTTGCAGCAGTTGTATAACCTTTTCCAAATCTTTTGTTAATTTTGTTTTGTTGTCCGCTTGTATTAGGCAGTCGTCCAGGTATGGATAAATTTGAATTCCCTGAAGCCTGCAATGAGCAATTACTGATGCCAGGCATTTCGTGAATACTCTGGGCGCAGTAGATAAGCCAAAGGGCAATGCTGAGAATTGATAATGCTCTGATCCTGCAAGAAATTGGAGGTGTCTTCTGCAATCTGGTCGTATAGGGACGTGCAGGTATGCCTCCTTGAGATCTAGAGTCACCAGCCAAGACTCCTTGCCCAGCATGGGAAGAAGTTGCTGTAGGGTCAGCATTTTGAATTTTGGAACAATGAGGTATGTGTTCAGAGCGGACAGGTCGAGAATAGGCCTCCATTGATTTTCTTTTCTTGGTACAAGGAAAAGTCTGGAGTAAAATCCTTGTCCTTGTTCCATAGGCGGTACCTTTTCTATAGCTCTCATCCTTAGTAGGTTGTTGATTTGCCTTACAGCGTTTGTTGTTTGGCTTGGTGGTAGGTTTGGTATTCCTCTCTTTTTTGGTAGAGTGTGGAAGTGAAACCTGTAGCCTTTGTCTATTGTTTGTAAAGTCCATTTGTCTCCTGTAATGTAATGCCAGTTTACGGAAAATAAGGCTAGTTTTCCGCCCAAGGGAGCTTCCAGTTGTTCCCTGATAGACGGAATCAGAGCCAAGTCATTGTGTCTGTCCTGTGGAAGTGGTGGTGGCTGAATCTGTGATAGTACTTCTCTGGTTGTTAGGCTGCCACTGACGTCCCCTGTAGGCACCCCTAGATTGACCTCTGCCTCTTGGGCGTCTATTTCTGCCTCTCTGTGCTCTGGAGGTGTCTGGAAAGGACCAATTCTTCGAAGGCCAATTTCTGCTAAACCTCAGAGGTTGGACCTGTAAGAAATCCTTGACTGTTTGGACAGATTTTGCTTTTTCTTCTACCTTCTTTAGAACCTGCTGTGCAGGGGAGCCAAACAAACTTTGTTTCTCCATAGGAGCATCTAGGAGTTTTGACTTAACATGGTCTGGTAAGGATTGTTCTTTTAACCAAGCATTGTCTTCTAATCACTGTTCCAGTCATAGCTGATCTAAAGGAAGCCTCCAGTGCATCATAGCCACATTTTAAGAAATGGTTACTGACCTGCTGAGAGTTATGTACCAAATCCTGAAGGGACTTACGGTCTATAGGTTCAGGAGAGGACAGTTTTTTATTTAGCTGGTCTAACAAAAATTCCTGGTACTGAATCATGTGAAATTGACAGTTTAAGGCCCTGGCCGAAAGAGTAGCAGAAGTATAAAACTTTTTACCCCATCTCTCTAATGCTCTAGATTCCCTTTCAGATGGGAGAGGGTTTTTGACAGAGGCAGCTGCTACAGCTTTGGGGCCCTGTGAAATGGTTTCAGGATCTGCAACAGGAGCCTTATACAAATGGTAGTGTGTGTCCGGGACCCTGTAATATCTGTCAGGCTTGGCAGGGGCCGGAGGGAGAGAATCAGGGGCAGTACAGGCATCATTATATGCATCATCAACAACTGTTAGTACTGGAGGAATGGCTAAAGGCCTATGCTGTGGTAAATGTAAAAAAGTCCTAAGCCTTTTCCTTGTATCTGAAAAATCCTGGCCCTGCCATTGAAAATGTTCCCTCATAGCATGTAAGGTTTCCCCAAAGGAAAATTCTTCAGGAGGAGAAGCAGAAGGAATGAAGTCTTCTGCATCAGAATCCTCATAAGGAGGATATGGGCCTTCCTGAGGGTCTGAAATTTCTGAGTCATCCGAGGAATAGTCTGTAGAAACAGGTTCCGGTGGTTCAGTTCTAGGTCTCTTATCTGGAGGAGGTTGAGAGGCCCTGTCTGGGTGAGGTTGGGATCCCCTGATCAAAGAAATGAGATCCTCAGCCAGGCTGAGCATTTGGGAACTAGAGGTAGGCCTGTGAGAGGGAGTTTTAGCAGGTAAGGCCTTAGAAGATTTAGCTGCTTTAGTCCTGGAAAAAGCCTTGATAGACATAGATGCAGGGGGTCTAGCAGCTCCACGTGCAGGGGTAGATATGTCTAAAGGAATAGTATCTGATAAATCCTGGGTGCCTGCTTCAGCAGGGGTAATTTCAGTAGCAGATTCAGCCATGCTCTGTGAGGCCTCGGCTATCGGAGGTATGCTTTCGGCCGAAGGAAGAACCGAGGGCTCAGTTTCAGCTGAAACTGAGACACTCGCGGTTGGCCTAACCGTGGTTTCGGCCGAAACCGCGGACCGCGAGTGTTGGTCCTTTTCCTTATGCTTTTTAGTTAATTGTGAAGTCGGAGTCTCCGACGGCATTTTGTATGCAAAAGCGGGACCAAAAAACTCCTCTGCAAACTCCGACCGACGTCTAAGCGTCCGTCGGTTGAAGGAAGCACAGGCTAGACAAGCTGATACGTCGTGGTCTGGGCCTAAACAAGGAAGGCAGTAAGAGTGGAAATCCTTATGAGGTATTTGTTTCCCACAAGTTAAACAATTATTTACTTTGTCTGACATCGGCTGAGGCAAGAAAGAGTCCCCAACGGGGTACTTAGCTTTTTAGAAGTCTTCGGTAGTAGAAAACTCTGGATCTGACCGACCGGCACTTGCGAACAGCTTCTGCTTCGGGCACCACGTGGCAAGAAAGACTGAGGAAAATGGCGTCGGCTGATGCCTTTATACCCAATACACAGCAGCTATGACGTCGGGTGAAGTGCGACATCAGCCGAGGCCAGACCCAGACTTTGGAATCTGGCCGACCGAAGGGCTGCCTGAAGCAGGACAACCCATATGTTAGGACTGCAGATGCATCCTTGAAGGACATCTGGATAAATCTTCCTCAATGGAAGGATTAAGAAGACCTTTAAGGATGAGCTTGTTCTTCCTTTCCTGCAACACCCTAGGACTGAAAGCATGGCAAAATAAACAGGTCTCCTGTAAATGGATGGCCCCTAAACAGTAAACCCAGTTACCGGTGACCATCAGTTATAGACATTTTTTGAGAGCACTTAATATATTTCTTAAAGCTGGATGGCTTATAATCCTTACTCTCTTTAGACATTCTGCAGTAGAGGACACACGCACACAGAGGAAAAAGGAAGAAAGAGGACTAGGTCCTCTAATTGAAACAGGCCTAGCCCTGCAGGAAGGAAAAGACACCACGAGGACTAGGTCCTCTAATTTAAACGGGCTTAGCCCGGGCAATGAAGAGATAAGGTCTTCTACTTTCTCCAACTTTCTAGGTCTGTTTCCATTAGAAGTATCACACACTCAAACAGTAATCAAAGCAATAAGCGGAAATTTGCAACAATTCAAGCTTATGCCAAGAACAAACAGAACATAGTTCTGTTAACAATAATAGCAAATCCAGTGATGCTAACAAGCTAATTAACAGAGCTAATTAACAAGTGGGAAACCGCCAAAAACTCTAGACTATCCCATTAACACACACAGTCTAACAGTGCACAAAGGGCACCTACACTAATTCTATGAATAAACCAGTACACGGGATACCAAACTAAGCTAGAAGGGGTCAAAGGCCAAAAATTGCACCAAATGGCGCAAGTAAAAGCCAACTACACTAATATCAACTACACTAACTGGATTAATCAAAGCAGTAACAGTTTTAACTATTTTAAACAGAGCCAAGAAATTGGTAAAAGTGGAAATAAATGCAATCACTTAGCCAGAAAGTACAGTTTTGTACCTACCATAAATGTAGATGTCCGAACTGGATAGCATCTGCAGTCATAACAACTGGGTTGTCCTGTCGTCAGGCAGCCCTTCAGTCGGCCGGATTCCAAAGTCCGGGTCCGGCTTCGGCTGATGTCGCACTCCACCCGACGTCATCTCTGTTGGTCTTCGGGTATAAAAGCATCAGCCGACGCCATTTTCCTCAGTGTTTCTTGCCCCAGATGCCAGAAGCCCTCTTGCAGGCTAAAATTTGGATAGATGCCAATGTTTCCAAATAGATAGAGGTAAACACAACAATAAGCATGTATGTACATATATACAAACAAATACACCATAAAAGACTCCCCAACAGCTAGCTATTAGGAGGGTAAACACCCTAGGAGTACCACAGAGGGAAGGAGGGAGGGTAATCCTGACTGCAGATGCTATCCAGTTCGGACATCTACATTTATGGTAGGTACAAAACTGTACTATGTCCTTCATGGATGCATCTGCAGTCATAACAACTGGGTAGAATACCATAGCCAACTAGGGAGGAGGATAAAAGTAGATTATGGTGTGTTTAGGATCCCTTGCAGTACAGCAGTGGCAAACCCTGCTCGGGATCTGGAATATAGAGGCAAATTATAATGCTTGGCAAATGTATGCACGGAGGTCCAAGTAGCCGCCTCAATAATGTCTTTGGTTGCCACTCCTCGTAAGAAGGCTGTGGTAGTGGCTGTTGCCCTTGTAGAATGAGGTCTTATGTTCTGTGGAATTGGTTTTCCATGGAAGGAGTAACAGAATCGTATGCAATTTCCTATCCATTTGGAGATTGTCTGTTTGGAAATAGCTTTTCCTTCCCTTCCTGTTGCATAGGCTACAAAAAGTTGGTCAGTCTTTCTGCTATTTTTTGTTCTGTCCAAGTAGTAGCGTAGCTGTCTATGTACATCCAAGGTATGCAGTATTCTTTCCCCTCTGTTTTGTGGGTTGGGAAAGAAGGTAGGTAGGTGGATTGCCTGGTTTAAAGACACTCTGGATACCACCTTGGGCATAAATGTAGGATTAGTCCTCATGGACACTCTATCTTGGTGGAAGATTAGGAAGGGTTGCCCTGCCATTAAGGCCTGTAGTTCTGAAACCCTCCTTGCTGAAGTAATTGCCAGTAGGAAAGCAGTTTTCCATGACAGGTGTTGTAGGTCTGCTGTTGCTGCTGGTTCAAAGGGTGATAGTGTCAATTTTTCTAGCACAAAGTTCAAATCCCAAGCTGGTAATGGTGGTTTCCTTGGAGGTTTTACATTCTTGATTCCTCTGAGGAACTGCCTGAGCAAAGGGTGCGAAAAACAGGTGGATCAAAGCTGTATTCTGCTGAAATAGCTGATGCATGTATCTTGATGGAGGAGTAGGACAGGCCTGAATGAAGAAGTTCGCCAGATACTCCAGAATGTTAGGCATATCTATGTTTGACACATCTTTTCCTCTTTCTGTACTCCAAATGACAAACCTTTTCCATTTTCCAGCATAGTTCCTTCTTGTTGAAGGTCTGCGTGCTTCAAGAATAATGTCTTTTACTCTTTGGGAAAGTTCTGGATTAGCTGCTGTTATGTGATGTTCCATGCAGTTAGTTGCAACGTTTTTAGGTTTGGATGTATGATGCTGTAGTTGTTCTGAGTTAACATCAAAGGCATCAGGGTATTGGCCACATATTGTTCCGAGAGATCCTCCTCAGTAGTGAGTACCAGTGTTTTCTTGGCCAGTTCGGAGCTATCAGGATTATCCTTGGACGTTCTTCCTTGATTTTCAGTAGTACCTTGTGTATCAAAGGAAGAGGTGGGAATGCATATGCTGTTAGGCCTTTCCAGTTGAAGGAGAGCGAATCCACTTTCCATGCTAGTGGGTGGAATGTCCTTGTGCAGAATTTTTGAGCTGGTGATTGAGAGGTGATGCGAATAGGTCTATCTGTGGCATTCCCCATTTCTTTGAGATGGTCTTGAAGATGTCCGGTGCAGCTTCCATTCGTGGGCATCCGAAGTGGTTCTGCTTAATATGTCTGCTAGAGTATTGTCTTTCCCGGTACAAATATTGCCTGTAACTGGATGTTGTAGCTGAGTGCCAGGGTCCACAGCTCCAAGGTCATTCTGCATAGGGGTATGAATGAGTGCCTCCCTGTTTGTTGATGTACCACATGACTGTGGTGTTGTCTGTCCTTATCATCAACTGGCCCTCCTTGAGAAATGGTTTGAACTTTTGGATTGCCAGTTTTACTGCCAGCATTTCTTTTAGGTTGATGTGCAGGTGAAGTTGATCCTGTGTCCACAATCCTTGCATGCATTTGTCCAGCATGTGGGCCCCCCATCCTAGGTCTGAAGCGTCTGTTGTGATGGTCTGGCTTGCTTGACATCTGCGAAAGGGTAGGCCTGGGTTTGACTGGCATGCCTGAGCCCACCATAGGAACTCCTGTTTTAAGCATGGAATTAGTGGGATTTCTGTTTCTAGACTGTGTCTGTGTTGGGACCATAAATTCTTTAGGTACCAATGTAGTTTTCTCATATGTAGTCTGGCAAATGGAACCAAGATTATGCATGATGCCATGAAGCCCAAGGCCTGCAGTACTTTTCTTGCTGTTAACTTGTTCAGTTTTGTTAGTGCCAAGAAGTAAAGAGGAAGTTCTTTTTGTTTTTCTGTAGTCAGGAATGCCATTTGTTTTACTGTGTCCAATTCCGCCCAAGAATGTCCTTGTTTGGGATGGTATCAGCCTTGACTTTTGTAAATTGACTGTGTATCCCAGTGCTTGTAGCAAGTAAATGACCCTTTGTAAATCTGTTGTCAGCTTGCTTTTGTTGTCCCCTTGTAGCAGGCAGTCATCCAGGTATGGGTAAATTTGAATTCCCTGTAGTCTGCAATGGGCGATTACTGATGCCAGGCATTTTGTGAATACTCTGGGCGCAGTAGATAAGTCAAAGGGCAATGCTGAGAATTGATAGTGCTCTGATCCTGCAAGAAATCTGAGGTATCTTCTGCAGATTGGTCGAATGGGGACGTGCAGGTATGCCTCCTTGAGATCTAGAGTTACCAGCCAAGACTCCTTGCCCAGCATGGGAAGAAGCTGCTGTAGGGTCAGCATTTTGAATTTTGGGACAATGATGTATGTATTTAAAGGTGGACAGGTCGAGAATTGGTCTCCAACTTTTTTCCTTTCTTGGAACTAGGAATAGTCTGGAATAGAACCCCTTTCCTTGCTCTGCTGTTGGCACTCTTTCCACAGCTCTCATGTTTGCTAACTCCATTATCTGGTGTAGAGCCTCTGTTTTTTGATTTGGAGGTAGATTTGGCATTCCTCTTTTGACTGGTAAAGTGTGGAAGTGAAACCGGTAACCTTGATCTATGGTTTGTAAAATCCACTTGTCTTTTGTTATGCAGTGCCAGTTCCTTGAAAATAAGGTTAACTTTCTGCCTAGAGGAGCTGCTATTTGTTCCCTGGTAGGCGGATTTAGGGTTAAGTCACTGTGGTTGTGCTGATGTAGTGGCAGTGGCTGTGTCTGTGCCTCTGTTGTTACCTTGCCACTGTCGTCCTCTGTAGGCACCTCCTCTGGATTGGTTTCTGCCTCTGGAACGTCTATTCCTGCCCCTTGGAAATTTTGTGGAGTCAGGAAAGGACCAATTTTTGGCAGGCCAGTTCCTGCTAAACCTTGGGGGTTGAACCTGCAAGAAATCTTTAACAGTTTGAACAGATTTTGCCTTTTCTTCCATTTTCTTCATAACCTGCTGGGTAGGTGTACCAAACAAACTTGTCTTGTCCATAGGAGCATCTAGCAGCTTAGCTTTAACATGATCCGGTAAAGCTTGTTCCTTTAGCCATGCATGCCTTCTTATCACTGTGCCTGTCATGGCTGATCTAAATGAAGCCTCCAGTGCATCATAGCCACATTTTAAGGAATGGTTGCTAACCTGTTGTATGTTATTTACCATCTCTAATACATATTTCTTATCAAGAGATTCATCAGTGGTTAGTTTTTTAGTTAACTGATCAAGCATAAACTCTTGGTATTGTATCATGTGAAACTGACAGTTTAAAGCTCTAGCTGAGAGAGTAGCTGAAGTGTAGACCTTTTTACCCCATCTGTCTAATGACCTTGCTTCCCTTTCAGAAGGGGTAGGGTTTTTAGCTATGGTCGTGGCTACTGCCTTGGGACCCTGGGATATAGTTTCTGGGTCTGCAAGTGGGGCCTTGTAAAGGTGGTGATGAGTATCTGGCACCCTGTAAAATCTGTCTGGTTTGGCAGGGGCTGGGGGTAAAGAATCTGGAGCGGAGCAAACATCATTGAAAGCATCATCCACCACAGAGAGAACAGGAGGTATAGCTAAGGGCCTGTGCTGTGGGAGGTGCAGAAAGGTCCTAAGTCTTTTTCTGGAGTCTGAAAAATCCTGTTGCTGCCATTGGAACTGTTCTCGCATGGCATGCAAGGTTTCCCCAAAGGAGAATTCTTCTGGTGGGGAAGCAGCTGGAATGGATTCTTCAGCATCAGAATCTTCAAAATTGGAGAAGGGAGCCTCTGGCTGGTCAGTCATGTCCGATTCATCAGCAGATTCATCAGAGGACACTAGCTCAGGGGGCTCTGCCCTAGGTCTCTTCTCTGGGGGCTGAGAGGCCCTATCTGGGTGAGATTGAGATCCTCTGATTAAAGAAATTAAATCTTCTGCCAAAGTAAGCATTTGGGAACTAGAAGAGGGCCTGGATGTGGGGGGTTTAACAGGCACTGTTTTAGTAGTCTTGGCTGCTTTAGCCCTGGCGAAGGCCTTAATGGACATGGCTGCTGGAGGCCTAACAGCACCACATGCTGGGGTAGAGACATCCAAGGGGATGGTGTCTGATAAGTCAACCACCGTAGTGGGTAAAATTTCTGAGGTCGATTCAAGAGTTGTAGCAGGGGCCTCAGTTGTAGGAAATAGGTTCAGCTGTACTTAGATCAGTTTTCTCGGTTTCGGCCGAAACCGAGACACTCGCGGTTTGCTTAACCATGGTTTCGGCCGAAACCGCGGACCGCGAGTGTCAGTCTTTATCTTTGCGTTTTTTGGTAGATTGGGTAGTCGGAGGATCCGACGGCATAATGTACGCAAAATCAGAACCGAAAAACTGTTCTGCAAACTCCGACCGACGCCTAAGCGTTCGTCGGTTGAAAGAAGCACAGGCCGAACAGGCTGCTACGTCGTGGGCTGGGCCTAAACAAGGCAGACAGTAAGAGTGGAAATCTTTATGAGGTATTTGTTTCCCACAGGTTAAACAATTGTTAACTTTTTCTGACATCGGCTGAGGCAAGAAAGAGTCCCCAACGGGTACTTAGCTTTAGAAGTCTTCAAGTAGTATTCGGTAGAAGTAATCTCTGGATCCGACCGACCGGCACTTGCGAACAGCTTCTGCTTCGGCCACGCGCAAGAAAGACTGAGGAAAATGGCGTCGGCTGATGCTTTTATACCCGAAGACCAACAGAGATGACGTCGGGTGGAGTGCGACATCAGCCGAAGCCGGACCCGGACTTTGGAATCCGGCCGACTGAAGGGCTGCCTGACGACAGGACAACCCAGTTGTTATGACTGCAGATGCATCCATGAAGAACATCCAAAGAGTAGCACAACCGAACTCTATGCGGGAAACGAGATCTGGGAATTGTACTGGTGCACCATGGGATACCTACCTAGCCACAAGCCAACCAGAAGTCTTCCAGCTTGTAAATAGGCCGAGCCGAAGCCAAGGATCGGCTCCGATCCCATATACAAGAATGAAGGCGAGATAGGACTACAGAACATCAGATATTTTGAACATTGTGTCAAGCACAAGATAGTTCCCAAAGGGTTACTTTAAAAAAACACCCAACAGAGTCAACCCTGCGGAACCATTTTTCAAACAGTTGGTGTTATTTTTTTTTAATAAAGCTGGTATAACACTTCTAAAATCAGAAACCGTATGGATACACTATGGATTTCCTGAAAAAGAACAGAAGAACTGAAAGAATTGTTATGCTGACAGCCAGACATTTAAATCAGATTATGATCAAATTCCTTTGAGGCTAGATCATATTGAGAAAACTACTTTTTTGCTTTAAGCAAAAGGTGTTACGCGATGTAGCAGCTTACAAGACTCCTACTGCTTACATACCAGATATTAAGTTAAAAAAAAAAAAAAACACACACACACACACACACACACACACACACACACACACACACACACACACAATAGGATCTGGTAACAACACCATCTCCCTAGTACCAGCGGCTTAGCCAGTACATCACAGCCTACAGATTTGAGTGCCACTGTCTCTTTATAGCTCATCCAACAGGAAGTGAAGGTACACTAGCGGATCCACACTCAGAAGAAGAAGTTGCTTCAGATGCAAATACATTTAGAAACAATTTCCAAAGTTACCATTATATTCACCAAATACTAGTTTCACTCCCCAAAATTTTCAGCATCCAGAAGTGACAAAAAACTGAATCGAGGGAGGAAACGAACTGTTTGAACCAGAGGCGAAGATGGAGTAGGGGGGAAACCGCTGACCAACATTTATGAGACAGAGTTGGTATGATGCAAAAATTAATTTGTAGAATTTTGCATTAAGTGAACATCGTTGTAAAATTTTGAAATTAGATTTTAATTTTATACACAGTCATAGAGCCAACTTAAATGCATTTTAGAGCTAAAATTATACATTAGAAAGAAGAGCCTACATTTTTCACCAAGAGATGCTGAAGTGAAGAAAAGTTTGACCAAACTGTCAGTATTCAATCCACCTCTACATCACACTAAATTTTTTTGACAAAGATTTGTGAAAAATAAAAAGAAGGCATTTAAGTCAGAAAGCAGAACAGTAGTACATTAACTCCAGAAGAAAGCAGGGCATTAAATGAACTACAACATCAATCAGCTTTAAAAGACTCATGAAAGCCGATAAGGGGGAGGGGAATGGTCATAATGAATATGGAGCAATACAATGCTTCAATGGAAAAGCTGTTGAAGTAAAGGAATATAGAGATGTTGTGAGACTGCGTTGGTTTGGACATGTGCCGAGGAGGGATGCTGGGTAAACAAAAAGGATAAGGATGGAGCTGCCAGGTAAGCGGGAAAGAGGAAGGTCCAAGATTAGGTTTATGGATGTGGTGAGACAGGACATGCAGGTGGGTTGGTGTGACAGAGCAAGATGCAGAGGACTGGAAGAAATGGAAACAGATGATCCACTCTAATGGGAACAGCCGAAAGAGAAGAGGTGGCTTCTATTACAGATCTACACAAAAAAAAATATCAGAAATATATATAACACTGTTTACATGACTTTTAATGAACAGTGAAATTGATGAAGAGGTTTATGATTATTTAACCACAGACCACCCACGAGTAGGAGTGTTATTTGGAATCCCCAAAATACCCAAGAAGTCTATAGACCCCCATTTTAAGTCTGTTTCAGCTTCAGACAGTGCCACAGAAGGCATTTGTTTTCAGATTTTGTTCTAAACCCTTTAGTACAACAGCTTCCCTCATATGTACAGGATTCATGGCACTTCTTGGATAGTATTAGGATATTTAGCATGGAAAATCACCACCAAGCTAACAAAAATGTTAGGTTTACAGTGGATGGTGGATGTTGCATTCTTACTTCCATTCCAGAAGGGGTGGAATACATAGAGTGTTATTTGGATAACTACACTAACATTCACAACATAGATATCAGCAAATTATCAGTGTAGTTACAGAGGCTACAGTTGTCCTAGCTTACATTACTGTAGTTCTTGGTTGGTGGAAAGGGAGATTGTAAGCACTATTGCAGGGTATAATTTTACAGAAAGTTTGTTGAGGACTTTAGTCCAAGGAGACTGTAGTCATTCTGATTTTTGTACCAACTTAAACCAGTTACCCTTTACTTACATTTACGGCTGGAGAAAAATGATGTACAATTTATTTTTTTAGATGCTGAACTTGGATGGAACACAGAAGTAGGTATCCTTTCTGTAAATTTTACTAACTGGTATCTACATTTTCAAAGTAACCAGCGCAGACTCATTAAAAGGAACATACCAAGAGGTCAATTACAATTTCCCACACGAGTGAAAAAAAGGTTTTCAGCAAGAAAGAAGGTACATAACCTCTAGCTATGAAGAGTGAGGTAATCAAAGACATTTTTTTGAGAAAACAGCTGTGGAAGTTAGTTTGAAGAGATCAGGAGAGTTTAGAATGCCGCGGTGGTGCAGCGGTAGCATTGTTGCCTCACAGCAAGAGGTTCTCCCATTCGATTCTCGGCTGGAGTGCGTGGACTGTCTTCTTTGTGGAGTCTGCATCCCCCCCCCCCCGTGGTTGGGTGGGCGTTCGAAAGACATGTATAAATGAGCATGCCTTTGTTGAAGGTTGAACGTCGAGCTGGCACCTTGGAGTTCGTCAAAATCTACTGCCAATCATTAGCGGACTGGAGTTCCACTGTGGCGACCCCTAACCAGGAAAAGCTGAAAGACAACAACAAGAACAAAAAGAACACAGACATATACATAATTAAAACAAGAATGGTGTAGCAGAAGGGGGTAACGAGGAAATCAACAATGAATCAGAAGATGTTAAGAAGTAGGTTCCATGTTACTGCTCAAGTCAGATTACACTCCAGATAAATTATTAAAAACTGGAAAATCATCACAGGTAACAATTTTTATAAGATCTTTAGAGAATAACTCCTTTTTGTATATGTGTGTGTATATATATATATATATATATATATATATATATATATATATAAATATAAAAAACAAGTTAGAGCAGAACACCAAGATTCCACCCTCCCGATACTAATACAAGTTTGGGTACATATAAATGCAAAGTTGTAACGTTTTGTAGACTTGTATACGAGACATCCCATATTTCTTTGGATCGTATACCATATGCTATAAAGGTACCAAGAAGACACCACTGTGGCACTGCTGGAGTAGTACACACAGAAGTAGGTTCAGGCTGCCTTACCTCTTACATTGGAATGACTAACATGTTTAAGAAAAGGAATAAGAACAGTTATTTTATTAAAAGCAAAGCAGCTCCAATACTTATTAATGCCCACCCCCTCCAGGCATGTCTAAAAGGTCAGGTCCCTGTGCTTTCTCCCGTTATCCTGGTGAACTGGGCATCCTGAGTCAATGTAGCAACTGCCTCATGTACACTGACAACCCTCTCCTCTTACCTCCAAACACTCAGACTTGCGAGAAATACACCTGTATATCCAAATTGGAGCCATGGACTCTCTAGCCAAGACTGGAATAGCTGGTCAAGAGGAGGAGGTCAACACTTGCACCACACCACATGTAACACAAAGCCCTCTAGAACACACACCAGCACTGTCTTCACATAAAACACAAAACAACTGGCTCACTGACAGAACCCACACTGTGAAAGTAGCAGACTCCAAATCCGACTTCAGACCAGTGAGAAGTGAAGTGGAGTACCACAGGGTTCAGTCCAGGGTCCTCTCCTGTTTGGTATCTACTTCTCTGAAGTACAGGCTAACACAGAAGGTCTTTGGCTAACTAAGTTCGCAGATGACTACAAACAAGGAGCCATAATCGAAACTCCTAACGACGTGGACATCCTACAAAAGGGCCTCACTGAAACAGATGCCTGGTGTCAAAGCCATGGCCTCAAGCTCAATGCCAAAAAGTGCATGGTCATCCCCTTTGGTAAAAACTGTGTACCCATGAACTACAACATAGGCAGTAGTATACTTAACACCGAAAATGTGATGAGACCTTGGGACAGGTGGACAGCAGTCTCGCCACAGCAGTCAGGAAATCCTTCCATGTGGCACACCTCATCACAAATGGTTTCTCATCCAGAAAAAGAGGTCATTGTTCCCCTCTACTCATCACTCATTAGACCCATTATAGAGTACAACGCCCCTTTTGGTATGTACCTCACAAGACCTCTACAACAACTGGAAAGACCGCAGAAATATCTCACAAAGAGGATTACCGGCCTCAAACAGATGCCCTACGCAGACAGTCTAAAAAAACTCCAGCTTTACTCCATCGCATATCGCCTACTCAGAGGTGATCTCTGCCTAACATACAAAGCTATGTCAAACCCAGAGCTGCTGGACATGCTCCACTTAAAAAGAAATCCCAATCCCTCCGAGATACACGGTCTAGGGACCTAAATCTTGTCACCACAATAAACAGAACATGCCGGAGGGATAGATTCCTGTCCCAGAGACTTCCCATACTCTGGAATAAACTACCTATCTATATCAAACAAAGCTCCTCATTAGCACTCTTCAAGAAAAATATTGATGATTGGATGGGAAATGGGAAATTCACCTCGTGGATCGCCTCTGTGGCTCTGTTCGACAGTGGCACAGGAAAATAATTTTCTTGGGTGGCAAAAGCCAGGGTACCTTTTTGGCTGGGCTTGTATAGGCCCCAGAGCAGATAGTCTAGTACCTACCTATGAACCTATAAAACCACACACCCACCTTTGCAGAGGCTCTCAAACATCTACCCAAACAGCAGAGACCACCAAGGCAGAAACGCACTTGACCACCACAACACTAATCACGAGACAAACAACTCTCTTAAACAGTGCGTCACTCGACCAAAGCCCCTAAGGGAAAAAAGCATGCCCAGCACACTAGTCATAGGTGACTCGATAGTGAAGCACACTGATGTCTCACTTACTAGGTTGAATAAGGAGAAAGTTACAGTCAGCTGCCTGTCAGGTGCCAGGATCTACCGTATAACGCACCCACTCAGGTCCCTCAACAACAGGTACAAATATGACGGTCATTGTACATGTGGGTATGAATGACCTGAGACATACCTCCCTGGACTACATGAAAAAGAGACATGGAGGAGCTCTCTGATTATATAGCTCAGGTGGGTATGACCCTAGCCCTGAGCAGCATCCTACCATCACCCAGAATGATACCTCAGTACAAACAGAAAGTGACCTATTTCAACAACTGGCTAAGCTTCTGGTGTCATTCTAAGGGGATCCAGTATCTGCCTGGGACGACATGGCTGACAGACCTCAATGCTTTGCCAGAGATGGCCTGCATCCGTCACCCCTGGGTTTCCAGATACTGGCCAATGCTCTTGCCACCCCTATAGTGCCTTTTTTAGGTGGTGTTCCAAATACCAAATTACCACCGCAACAGCTACAACCAAATACAATCTGAGGGTCATGGTGCTCAACGCTAGAAGTCTAAATCTCAAAAATGCATTCGCTCAAAGCACTCCTTAAAATGGAGAACATCGACATTTGTGTTGTAACACAGACATGGTTTCAAGGCAGCAAAAAGCACCCCTACACTACCAGGCTACAACTCATTATACACCTTTCGGCCCCAGAACTTGGACCAAAGCTCCAAAGTTGGTGGTGTGTCCATATTCATAAAGGATGCACAAACCTCCAGACTGGTAGCCCAACATAACGCATCAGAGATACTTCAGGTGCAGCTAACACTGGGTAAGACAGCAATTCAGGTCGTACCCTGTTATATGTCCCCAACCATATCCCAAGACACTCACTCCACATTCCTAAGCATCCTGTAGAATATTAGGGTCCAACCTAACACACTCCTACTGGGCGACTTCAACTACCCCTCTATTAACTGGGAAAACAACTCATGTAGACCACAGAAGGTCTTTGGCTAACAAAATTCGCAGATGACTGCAAATTGGGAGCCATAATAGAATCACCTAATAATGAAGACATTCTACAAAAGGGCCTCACAGTGACAGACGCTTGGTGTCAAAGTCATGACCTCAAGCTCAATGCCAAGAAGTGCACTGTCATCCCTTTTGCAAAAACTCAGTACCCATGAACTACCACATAGGTGGCAGCTCACTACAGACCAAAAGTGTGAACAGACCTCGGGACACAGGCGGACAGTAGTCTCTCCTTTGATAACTACATCGCCACAGTAGTCGGGAAATCCTACGTGGCACACCTAATCACAAAAGGGTTCTCCTCTACAAAAAAGGAGGTTATTGTTCCTCTCTACTCATCCCTCAGACCAATTAGAGTACAATATCCAGTTTGGCATGCATCTCACAAGACACCAGATGCCATACGCAGACCATCTCAAAAAACTCCAGTTCTACTCCATCACATTTCGCCTACTCGGAGGCGATCTCCGCCTAACATACAAAACTATGTCAAACCCAGAGCTGTTGGACATGCTACTCTAAAAGAAATCCCAGTCTCCCGAACCACACTCTCCAGGGACCTAAACCTTGTCACCACAATAAAGAGAACTGGAGGGATAGATTCCTATCCCAGAGACTTCCATACTCTGGAACAAAACTACCCATTCATGTCAAGCAAAGCTTCACATTGGCCTTCTAAGAAAAATCTTGACGACTAGATGGGAAAAAGAAAATTCACCCTGGGGATCACTTCGGCAGCACTGCTCAACATGAGCACAGGAAAAATTTCTTGGGTGGCGAAAGCCAGGAAACTTTTTTGGCTAGGTTTATATAGGCCCCAGGGCTGATAGGTTCATGTACCAATACATTTGCCCAGCGCTTCCTGGAATTCATGTACCAATACATTTGCCCAGCGCTTCCCGGAATTCATTAATTCCAATGCTCTAGACCAGCTTGTTCTTACCCCCACTAGAGGTAGCAGCATCCTTAACCTGGTCATTACTAACATGGGCGACTGTTGCTCTACACAAATAGTCAACTCCTTCCTGGTTAGATCCGACCACAACCTAGGAAATCTCCCCCCACCCCCCGCAAAGGTAGCCACCATGAAAAACTTCTGCAAAGCTAACTTTGGGCTCCTAAGAACAGAGGAAATTAGATAGCATTAGGACCAGCTATAAAGCCCTGCAAGACCGCAGTGGCAACGCCAGCTCTGGATTTAGAAAAAAATTGGCAAATGGTAATGCTTGGTGAAAATATGTACAGAACTCCAGGTATCCGCTTCTAGGATGTCCCTGGTAGGGACACCTCTGAGAAAGGCTGTAGAGGTAGATGCAGCCCTGGTTGAATGTGGTCTTATCCCCTGTGGGATAAGTTTTCCATGGTGCTTATAGCAGAAATTAATGCAATGGCCTATCCATTTAGAAATGATTTGCTTTGAAATGGCCTTCCCCTCTGCCCCTGCAGCAAATGCCACCAGCAGCTGTTTAGATTTCCTGAGAGGTTTAGTCCTGTCCAAGCAAAATCTAAGTCATCTGTGCATATCTAAGGAGTGCAGTATACGCTCCCCTTTGTTCTGTGGATTAGAAAAGGTTGGCAAATGAATGGACTGATTAAGAGCCACACTGGATACTACCTTGGGCATGAAGGAGGGATTGGTGTTGAGGGACACCCTGTCCATATGAATGATGATGAAAGGCTCCACTGCCATAAGGGCCTGTAATTCAGACACCCTTCTTGCTGAAGTGATGGGCTGTTTTCCAAGAAAGGAATTTCAATTATGCACTTGCAGCTGGCTCAAAAGGAGGTAGAGTGAGTTTTTCCAATATAAATGTAAGGTCCCAGGCTGGAGTTATGGCTCTCCTGGGTGGTCTCAAGTTTTTGGCCCCTCTGAGGAACTGCTTGAGCAGTGGATGAGAGAAAAGGGGCGGTTCTGTGTTGTAATGAGCTGAAATGGTCGGGGCATGAATTTTGATGGAGGAAAAAGAAAGGCCCTTGTGAAGCATCTCAGTTAAGTATTGAAGAATCTGAGGTAAACTGGACGCTGCTGTGCCCATCCCTCGAGTTTGGTTCTAGGAACAGAATCTTTTCCATTTTTCAGCATAAGATTTTCTAGTACTAGGCCTCCTTGCCTCCAGAATGACATCCAATACTTGTTTACTAAGGGATGGTAATGGAGAGGTCAGGCGAGGCTGCCAGGTTCAGGGTTTGAAGCTGAGGGTGCAGAATCTAGCCCTCCTGCTGGGACAGCAGGGTAGGGGTCTGAGGCAGGTGCCATGGTGCCAGCAGTGACACTGCACCAGAGGGGTACCAGTGTTGGTGTGGCCAGTCTGGTGCAATCAGTATCGTCCTTGGTTTGTCCTGTTTGATCTTTAGTAGTACCTTGGTGAGGAGAGACAAAGGAGGAAAGGCATAAAGTGATAGAAGATTTTTCAAGGTGAAGGACAGGGCATCCACTTTCCAAGTTTGCCTTGTGCAGAACTTGTCCAATTGGTAGTTCTGGGGGGAGGCAAACAGGTCTACATCTGGGCTCCCCCATTTTGTTTATCAACATGTTGAATGTCTTTGGTTCCAGTTTTCACTCGTGTGGGACCATGAGATTTCTGCTTTGTAGTGTATTTAACTTTCCTGGCAGGAATTGAGCCTGTAGGTTCACTTGGTAGCAAAAGGCTGTGTTCCACAGAGCCATGGCTAGTCTGCAGACAGGGTATGAGTGGGTTCTCCCCTGCTTGTTTATGTACCACATAAAAGTGGTGTTGTCCATCTTTACCATTTAATTGTCCTGGAAGAATGTGGTCCTTAAAAGCTGTCAGAGCATTCTGTACAGCTAACATTTCTTTTTGATTGATATGCAGGTGCATTTGGCTTGGGTTCCATTTGCCCTGAATGCACTTCCCTGCCAAGTGAGCCCCACATGCCTAGTCTGATGAGTCTGTTAGGGTTTGGGCGGTAGTGTGTAGAGTGAATGGCAGTCCCTTGTTTTGGTGGCAGGCCTCCGCCCACCAAAGGAACTCTAACTGTAGGCAAGGTATGATGGGAATCATTGCTTCTAGATCCTGAGAATGTTGACACCATAGGCTTTTTAGATACCATTGTAGTTTCCTCATATGCAGTCTTGCTTATGGAATTAGGAGAATGCAGAAGGCCATGAACCTCAAGGCTTGCATTATTTGTCTTGCAGATAGCAGGGTCTTTGTGGCCATTAGTTTGAAGTAAGCTGTCAAATGGACTTTTCTCTGGCGTGAGGAAAGCCATCTGGGAAGTTGTGTTCAAGCTTGCTCCCAGGAATACAATTTGTTGGCAGGGTACAAGATGTGATTTATTTTTGTTTATGGTGTACCCCAGAGAAGTTAGCACCTTTTGTACAAACACCAGATGATTCAAAACTATGTCCTGGCTTTCTGCCTGAATTAGACAATCATCCAGGTATGGGTAAATTTGAATATATTTCTTTGCCTGCAAAATGCAATGACTGGAACTAGGCACTTTGTGAATACCCTGGGTGCAGTAGATAAGCCAAAGGTCAGTGCAGAGAACTGACAGTGCATGTAGTCTGCTTTGAAGCGTAGGTATCTTCTGCAAGATTCCCTGATCGGGAGGTGCAGGTAGGCTTCCTTTAAATCCAGTGTTGCCAACCAGGCATCCTTGCCTAGCATAGGAAGCAACTTGTGAAGAGTTAGCATCTTGAATTTTGGGATCACCAAAAAAGTGTTTAGGATAGCGAGATCCAGGATAGGATGCCAGGAGTGGTCTTCTCTGGGTACCAGGAAGTCTTGAGTAGAAACCTTGTCCCCTTTCCTCTTCTGGGACAGTTTGAATAGCCCTTATACGTAGAGAGAGAACTTGCTTTTGAGCGTCTGCCCACTGATTTGGGGGTAGATCTGGCCAACCGTTTGGGGTTGGCAAAGTGTGGATGTGGAATGTGTATTTAAAACCCATTTGTCCTGGGTAATGAGCTCCCAGTGTTTTGCCTGCAGAACAATCTTTCCCCCTAAAGGAGCAGTCAGTTGAGAAGGGCTTGGAAGTTTTAAAGTTAAGTCACTGAGACAGCTTACCATAGTGGGGAGTCTTACTACTCCCTGCTTTGGAAGTGGAAGCCCCCACTGCTTATTCCTGTGTGTACCTTGGGACTGAAGCCTGGATGTTCTGCTGATTCTGGGTTTGGACTGAAGGCTTGAAAGAGGCAGGAAAGGTCCAATTCTTAGAGAGCCAATGCCTACTAAATCTCGGAGGCTGTACTTGCAGGAAATCTTTAACAGTTTGCATAGATTTAGCTTTTTCCTCCATCTTTTTAAGAACTTCTTCTGCTTTGTTGCCAAACAGGCGGTCCTGGTTTAAGGGAGCATCCAGCAATTTAGCTTTAACACGATCTGACAAAGATTGCTCCTTAAGCCAAGCATGCCTTCTAAAGTACAGACCCAGTGACAGCAGCCCTGCAAGATGCCTCTAATGAATCAAAGTACAGACCCAGTGACAGCAGCCCTGCAAGATGCCTCTAATGAATCAAAACCACATTGCAAAGTATGCTTTCCAACTTGTTCAGCAGAATGCATTAAATCCTGTAAATCCTTGTTTTCAGCAGTCAGGAATTGTTATTTTCTGTGCAATCCAATAATATGCTGCTGATACTTTAACATGAAATTGGCAGTTTTAGGCCCTAATGGCCAAGGTTGCAGAAGTGTATACCTTCTTACCCCATCTATCCAGCGCCCTGGAGTCTCTATCAGAGGGGGTAGGATTTTTGGCAGCAGTAGCCTTAATGCCCTTGGATCCCTATGAAATGGTCTCAGGATCTGCAGTAGGATTTTTAAAGAGAAACTTGTGAGAGAGTCAGGAACCCTGTAAAATCCATCTGGTTTTCTGGGAGCAGGAGGTAATGAGTCAGGGGCCTAGCTAGATTCCAAAAAGGCATCGTCAACAATGTCCAGTACAGGGGGGATAGCTAAAGGCTTGTGTTGGGGCAGGAGTAAGAAATCCCTCTCTTTAGAGTCAGAGTAATCCTGGCTTTCCCAGCGAAAATGCTCCCCAAGAGTATGTAAGGTTTCACCAAAAGAGAAATCTTCTGGAGGGGAAGCAGAGGGAATAGAGTCCTCTGAATCAGAATCCTCATAGGTAGATAAGGGTAAATCCTGGTCATTAGAGGTAACAGAAATTTCAGAATCCTGATCAGAAGAATCATAAAAAAAAAAAAAAAAAAAAAAAAAAAAAAAAAAAATCAGTCCTAGGTCTCTTACAGGGGGAAGGTTGGCTTTCCCTGATTAAAGTAATAAGGTCTTCTGCCATTCGTATTTGTTTTTTAGGCACAGAGGCCTGACCATGCAGTCTGGGCATTGGTTTTCTAGGCATCGATCGAGTTTTAGGCCTTGAATAAGATGGCGTCAGTTTAATATGCAAGTCAGTAGGCCTGAATACACCCTCAGAAGCCAGTGCCTGCATAGCGGCTCCGGTCCCATCCAAGGTAGAGACATCCGCAGGTTCCACAGTTGAAGTATCTCGCGGCATACCGGACTCTGAATGGGTCTCAGTAGAGGCCTGCAAATCTGAAGTAGTGGGCATCAGGGGCTGCCAAAGCACCTCAATGGAGTACCGGCGAACTGGCGACTAGCTTAGGAGGAGAAGCATTGTCAGAAGCTTTGGACCTAGGCGGCCTGTTTCAGTCTTTATCTTTGCGTTTTTTCAGACTGTCTGTAGTCGGGTGGCTTACCAAAGCCATATCTGGGTAATTGAACAGAGTACCAAAATATTTAGAAGCGTAAATATACCTACGACGAATAGTTTGTTACTTAAATAAGGCACAAAACCGACAGCGAGGTACGTTGTGGTCAGGGCCTAGGCAAGGAATACAGTAAAATCTTTAGGAGTTATTTGCTTTCCACAAGAAATACAATTACTGACTTTTACTGACATCGGTTTAGAGCAAGAAAAGGTTTCCCCAACGGGGTACTTGGCTTTAGTTGAGGACTTCGGTTCTGAAACTCGAAAATGAAAATTTCAGGAGTCGGCCAACTGGCACTTGTGAACTGCTTCTGCTTCGGGCACCACACAGCAATAAAGACTATGTAATGGCATTGGCTGCATACTTTATACCCCTGACTACCTGACGTCATGGAAGATGAGACAGCAACCGACACAGGATCCAAGACTTTGATAATCAGGCCGACTGAGGGCTACTGCAAGCAGATAACCCAAATGTGATGAGTGAAACACGAAGATCATCAAAGACGTTTTCCTCCAGAAAAAGGAAGCCAATCTGGTGGTCCCCTGCCATAAACAAACTCTACAACAGGAGGAGGAAACTGATGCGGAATAAGGTGAAGTCCCAATACTGGAAAAACTCCATCAGCCTCAACAAAATCAAATCCTCTCAAGCTAGCTATGAAAACAGAATTGCAGCAGACAGTAAAAAAGACAACAAGGCCTTCAATAGTTATGTAAAGAACTTCCACGGCAGACGATACCCAGATTTTCTCTGAGCTACTGCACTACTGTACCTCCTACACTGAGCCAACAGATAGTGCCAATATACTGGCTGACAGATTCGTTACCAACTTTACCCCTCCCTGCAAAAGGAACCACAATACCAGTAGATTGCCAGGCACCCAGTATTACTGCTGCACAAGTTAAAACAGCACTGTCCAAGGCCAAGAATACAGTTTTTATGGGACCTGAATATCCCTGGCTGTGTTCTACATGAACTACAGAGTGAACTGGCACCTCACCTGTGTGCCCTGTGCAATCACATCCTCACCTCGGGCTCCGTCCCTACCAAATGACGCACTGCTACAGTCATCCCTCTCCACAAAGGAGGAGCGACTACAGACCCTTGGAACCACCATCTCCACAAAGGAGGAGCGACTACAGACCCTTGGAACCATCACCCTATTAGCCTGACAAGTCTGATATGCAAAGCTATGGAACGCATCGTCCTGGACCTAATGAACAAGAATATAGGGAACCTCCAAACTCTTTAAAACACAGTTTGGTTTTGTGAAGGGTAGATCATGCCTGCTCAACTTGGTCAACTTCTTGGAGTCAAGTCACCAGAGTTGTAGATGAAGACAAGGTGGTTCATACAGCATACTTTGATCTGGCCAAGGCCTTTGATACCATTCCCCATTCGGGAATCATAGAAAAACTCACTAAGCTAAGCATCAACTCCTATATCACTAGGTGGGTTGCAGACTGGCTCACAGATAGAGCCCAGAATGTGAAAGTAGCTGACTCCAAGTCAGACTGCTGAACAGTCATGAGTGGAGTCCCACAGGAATCGGTCCTGGGTCCCCTTCTGTTTGGTATCTACTTCTCAGAAGTCCAGTCCAACACAAAGGGACTCTGGCTGACAAAAGTTCGCAGATGATTGCAAGTTGGGAGCCATTATTAACTCCCCAAGTAATGTTGGCATCCTACAGAAAGGCCTCACCTCGAGACCAACGACTGGTGTCAGAACCATGGCCTTGAGCTCAATGCCAAAAAATGTGTCATCATCCCCTTTGGATTCCCATTAACTACCACATCAATGTTAGTCCACTGAACACAGAAGGTGTTATAAGAGACCTGGGAACACAGGTTGACAGCAACCTCTCTTTTGACCACCACACTGCCACTGTGGTCTATGTGGCACATCTCATTACTAATGGTTTTGCATCCACGAAGAAAGAGGTCAATGTCTCCCACTACTCTTCCTCATTAGGCCAATCATAGAATACAATGCCCCATTTGGCATGTACCACACTAGATACAACTGGAGAGGCCGCAAAGGAACCTTACAAAGAAGATTCTAGGCCTTAGAACACTTGTCCTATACAGACAGACTAAAGAAATCCAACTATTCTCCATCTCAAATCGCCTACTTAGAGGCGATCTCTGCTCGACTTACAAAGCCATGTCTGACCCAGTTAGAAATGCTACATCTAAAGTAATCCCAATCCCTCCGCACCACACGCTCCAGAGACCTCAATCTCATTACCACAATCAACAGAATGTGCTGCAGGGACAGGTTCATAACCCAGAGACTGCCCATGCATATCAAAACAAGAGAACCTCACTGGCCCTCTAAGAGAAATCTTGATGACTGGATGGGAAATAGAAAATTCACCCCGAGGATCACTCCTGTGGCTCTACTCGACAGAGGCACTGGAAACCAAGGTTGGGAGGAACAATGTCAGGGTAATCCTATGGGCTAGGCTTGTAAAGGCTCCAGGGAAGCCATGAACCTGTAAGATTATAAAAATGCTTTATTTAACCATTCTCTAGTAGGCAAAAGTACAAAAAGTTTACTTTTGCCATACTGGAACAAATATTGGCAGACACAAGAAGTGGTAATTTTAAGAAAAAAGAAAAGAAAGAAGCAGAATGGCAGGTCAAACTATGTGCAGATTCTGCACCGAGCTTGAATGAAATAATTAAAGTGTTTCCTTAGGGACTGCAAACTATGTGGTTGTTAAAAGGGTTAAAAATATTGCCTACATTTATTATCTTTTTAATTGACTGTTAATCAATTGTGACTTATTGGATAACATCACATTTGAATTATGTTTGAATTGTGTAAAATGTGTGAATTTTGGATTTTAAAGTGTTTTCTGAAGTAGTTTGGTTTTACAAATGCAGCTATTAAAACTTTACTACACTCAAAAGTATTGGAGTCGTTCTCACCGCACTATCATCTTAGATGTTTTTGAGAGTTGGTTTACCTACTACTGCCTCAGGTTTTATCCAGTTTTTGTACCAAATCATAATACCTTTGCTGGGATTTGGGGATTTCATTCTGTTCCCACTTGAATCTCTTATCAAGATAACAATATCAAAAGAAACTCTTGAGGGAAGTCGGAAGAATTACATTCATCAGAAGCAGAAAACTTCAACTTGAAAATTCAAGACTCGCACTCATCTCTCCCTGCTCATCTTACTGGAAGTTCTTCTCATAATGTGAAGGGAAACCTTTTATATTAACAGGTAGAGAGGAACCAGGATTTAAACACCTTAAAAACATAGCAATCCCTTTGTAAAGCCAGGCAAATATTCCTTGTCCATTGTTTGAAGTATTAAGAATAGAGACATATTTAACTTTCTGCTTTTTCTTTCAAGATTTCCTAGAAAGGGACTGACCCATTACAGGAGCACTAGCATGGGAATCAGGCGCCTTACCCTGGATAAATGATATACATTCATCCACTCCTTCCCACAAGCCCAACAGGATTCTCCCTTGACCAGACAGGGGAACCCTACAGTCACAGAGGATGTGTCACTCTCCCATTCCTTAATGGCTTCCTGAAGAGCTACACCAGAAGGGCCAGAAGAAAAAGACTGACAGTTCGAGGAGCCAGTTTTGGCAACAGCAGAGTCATCCACCAGCAGCTGAGACCGTGATGGAGCTGTCAGGACACCCAAAGACTCCAAAAAATTTTCTTCTTCCAGGTAGGTGAAGCAAGAACAGCAGAGATAAACAACTCCTCTGTCTTAAACTTGAGAAAGAAGCCTTACAAACAGATAGTGGAGCCTGAGACAGTAAACCCTCTGGACAGGAAAATTAAATTTGAGTTACAATTTTCCATGACAGCCCCCCCCCCCCCCAACCACACACAAAAAAAAAAAAAAAAAAAAAAAAAACTCCTCTACACAAAAAGGTAAAATTCACCATCATCAATACACACAATAGCACACTTTTTCCACACATTTACAAAAACAAACCTTCATAACAACCCCACAAAAATAGTATATAATTATCAAACTCACATAAGATATGCAACGAAGATTTTTCCCAAAATGGGACTTATTTGCCCAGGGTTGAAAGGTTCACTAGCTAGCCAGCACATCTACTAAACCTGCAGAGGTGGAAAATTTTGGGTGGGGTGGGGGGGGGGGGTGGGGGGACCTTCAGAGCCTTCTTGCATACAATCTGCCTTTTATATGGCTCTGCTTGGGCCAATGACAGTTTGAGCATCTGGGACGATGCACTAAAGCTTGGAAAACTGGTCAATGGTCACATCTCAGACAGGAATATAATCCATAAAGTTTATGATCTATACGAATATTTTTTCATGAAATATACACATTTCCCTTTTAAACAAATCAGTCACCATGGGCAGCCACAGTGGTGCAGCTGTTAGCGTTGCCGCCGCACAGCAAGAGGTTCTCCGGTTCGATTCTCGGCTGGGGTGCCTCCTGTGTGGAGTCTGCATGTCCTCCCTGTGGTTGAGTGGGTTTCCTCCGGGTGCTCTGGTTTCCTCCCACATCCCTAAGACATGCTGTAGGTGGATTGGACACTCTAAATTGGCCCTAGGTGTGAATGTGTGCCTTCTGTGGAAGGTTGGGCGCCGGGCTGGCAACTCGACACCGTAAAACTCCACTGCCAATCATGAGTAGACAGGTGATCTGCTGTGGCGATCCCTAACTGGGAAAAAGCCGAAAGAAGTAGTAGTCACCATGACAGACTATGCACATTTCCTTTTTATACAAATCATTTACCTTGAGAATATATAAAATGATCAGTTCCTTCCCTTACACCTCATTCTTCCTCTTGAACATTATTCCACATGTGGGCATTTAGAGTGTTAGTTCTGCAGATGTACAGGAGGGTCACACAGCTGCATCATCTGTGGCTCTTTGCAGTCTGGGTGCATCAAAAAAGACATGTCCTTGATTATCCTATTGAGAAAATGGTGCAGTCTCTCAAGCTGGGTCATATGCTTAAGACATGTACATACCAAAGGGGCCTTTATACTTTATTATGGCCCTGGTGAGGGATGAGTACAAACAGATGATAGCTTCCTCAGATCTGGAGGTAGAACCCTTGCTAAACAGGAAATCCTTCCTTATACCTAGCAAGACTAACAATGAATACATGGCAACTAAAGGATAGCTAACATTTGTCAATGAATATGCCCAGCTCCTTAAAAGCTTAAAATTCCAAAAAGATCTCACCTCTGTGGCGACTGCATGTGTACACAGTTTTGCCAAAAGACACAATGCTGCATTTCTCTGCATTTAGTTTGAGGTTATAGTCCAGGTGAAAAGTATTAGTGCACATTAGCCTCTTAAAACTTGTCAGCCACTGCTCTTGATGTTAAGCCTTGATATTAGAGAAGTACCAAAAGAAGTGGTTTTAAGTTCACTGGGGACACTACTGTTAACTATGCTTTTCAAAGACAACGTGCCTCCTACACTAACAGTTTGTGTTCTGTCAGTCAGTTGGCTATCCAGTCGACAACATAAGCTAGTCAAACTAAATGTAAACCTTTAATACCAGAATGTAGGATGGTATGAAAGACTATGGCCAAGTCCAGCTAGACAACATAAACAGATATGCTTCTATATCTAATACAGGAGTGACTTGCTCAAAAAAGCTCACCAGGTTCAAGAGACAGGATTTGCCTTTAACAAACCAAATCTGGCTTGGGGTGGATAGTAGGGAGTGGGCCAATTTGCTGGCCCTATGGATATCTCCAAGCTTGCAATCCCTGCGGATGTAGTACCTACAGGTCCCATAAAGTACAGTGGTGTACACTTACCATAAATGTAGATGTTGGAGTGTTATTCACTGTTGCAGTCAAACTTTGGTATTCAGGCCGATGAGGGCTACCTGCAGGCAGTTAACCAGAGTCTTGGGATTTCTGCGTCGGATGCTGTCGCCTCTTCCATGACATCAGGGGTAGAAAACATGCAGCAGACACCATTACATCAGTTTTTCTTGCCCCAGATGTCAGGAGCCCCAAAAATAGGAAGCAATTACCTGGTGTGGAACACCCTCCAGTAAAACGCAACTACCATTGCCATAGATATGGCCAAAAAGAGGCTAGGCAGAAAGTACAGAAAAGTCAGGGGGCTGGAGGGAGGGTAACCAGGACTGCAACAGTGAACACACTCGAACATCTGCCATTTATGTTAAGTGTTGCACAACTGTACTATGTTCTTCATGTTTCACTGCTGCAGTCATCAAACTTGGGTCAATTCCCAAAGCTGAGGAAGGGTGGAGGGAGTCAAGAGGTAGTAGGGCTGGCTAGCAGGCCTTTTAAGACTGCTGTGGCAAATCCAGCTCTGGATTTAGAAAAGATATGCAAGTGGTAATGTTTGGTGAAAGTGTGTACAGAACTCCAGGTTGCGGCTTCCAGGATGTCCCTGGTAGGGACTCCCCTGAGAAATGCTGTAGAGCTTGAGGTAGCCCTAGTGGAATGAGTTCTGATCCCCATGTGGGGTAGGATTTCCATGGTGTTTGTAGCAGAAATGGATGCAGTGTGCTATCCATTTGGAAACTGTTTGCTTTGAAATGGCCTTGCCCTCTGCCCCTGTAGCAAAGCTGACTAGCAGCTGGTCAGATTTTCTGAAAGGTTTAGTCCTGTCAAGGTAGAACCTGAGGTGTCTGTGCACGTCCAAGGAGTGCAGGATCTTTTCTCCTTTATTCTGACGATTAGGGAAAAAGGTAGGTAAATGGAGGGATTGATTTAAAGCCTCGCTGGATACCACCATGGGCATGAATTATGGGTTAGTCTCGAGGGAAACCCTGTCAGCATGGACAATAATGAAGGGTTCCACAGCCATTAGTGCCTGTAACTCAGACACTCTTCTTGTTGCTTTCCAAGAAAAGAATTTTAACTCTGCTGCAGCAGCAGGCTCAAAGAGAAGGGGGGGGGGGGGGGGGCGTGAGTTTCTCTAGAAGAAAGTTAAAGTCCCAGGCAGGGGTGGAAGCTCTCTTCAGGGGCCTTAAATTGTTAGCTCCTCTCAGGAATTGTTTGATGAGAGGGAGGGAAAAGAGAGGTGGTTCAGTACTGTAATGGGCAGGGATGGCAGAGGCATGAATCTTAATTGATGAGAAGGATAGGTCTCTGTGGAACAGCTCTGCTAGGTAATCTAGGATTTGAGGTAAGGTGGGCACGGCTGTGTCCTTCCCTTGAAAATGGCTCCAAGAATATATCTTTTCCACTTTTCTGAACAGGATTCCCTAGTACTAAGCCTTCTGGCCTCAAGGACGACGTCCAGCACCTGTTTTGCTGAGGGCTGCTGGTGGTGTAATTCAGGGGATAAGCCAGGCTGCCAGGTTCAGGGTTTGTAGTTGTGGATGCAAAATCTGTCCCTCCTGCTGGGACAGCAGGGAGGGGGTCTGAATTAGGTGCCATGGTGGCACTGTTGTCAGACTGCGTAGGAGAGGGTACCAGTGCTGGCACTGCCAGTCTGGAGCAATAAGGATTGTCCTTGGTCTGTCCCGTTTGATCTTGAGTAGTACTTGAGAGAGGAGGGGCAATGGAGGAAGGCATAAATGGAGAGGTTTTCCCCATGTAAAAGGATAGGATATCCACTTTCCATGCTTTGCTGTAAGGCTTTCTGGTGCAAAATTTGCTCAATTGATAGTTTTGGGAGGAGGCAAAGCGGTCCACCTCTGGTGTCCCCCACCTGTGGGTTAGACGTTTGAATGAGTTTGGTTCCAGTTTCCACTCGTGTGGGTCCAGTAGATCTCAGCTAAAGTCGTCTGCCAGTGAATTTTGTTTGCCTGGCAGGAATTGAGCTTGTAGGTACACTTGGTTGCACAAGGCTGTGTTCCACAGGGCCATGGCTAACCTGCAGAGTGGGTAGGAATGGGTTCCCCCTGCTTGTTTATGTACCACATAACTGTGGTGTTGTCTGTCTTCATCAGGAGTTGTCCTGCAAGGATAACGTTATTTGAAGGCTGTCAGAGCATTCTGTACAGCTAACATTTCTTTCCGATTGATATGCAGGGGAATTTGTTCTGGGCTCCATTTGCCGTGGATGCATTTGCCTGCCATGTCAGCCCCCGATGCATCGTCTGATGCAGCTGTTGTCAGGGTTTGGGCGGCGAAGGGTTGAGTGAAAGAAGCCCCTTGTTGTGGTTGCATGCCTCTGCCCACCAAAGGAACTCTGCCCTTAGGCAAGGAATGATAGGAATCACTGTTTCCATGTCCTGAGAATGCTGACACCACAGACTAAGTACCACTGAAGTTTCCTAATATGCAGTCTTGCATATGGTATTAGTAGAATGCATGCGGCCATGAACCCTAGGGCTTGCAGTATTTTTCTTGCAGATAGCTGGCTTTTGGTGGCCATTAGTTTGAAGTGGTTTGTCAAATAAGCCTGTTTTTCTGTAGTGAGGAAAGCCATGTGGGAAGTTGTGTTCAAGCTTGCTCCCAGGAATACAATCTTTTGGCTGGGCACCAGTTGTGATTTCTTTTCGTTGGTGTACCCCAGAGAAGTTAGGAGTCTCTTCACAAATGCCAGGTGCTGAAGTAGCAATTCCTGACTGTCCACATGAATCAGGCAATTGTCCCAAGTATGGGTACATTTTAATATTTCTCTGCCTCCAGTATGCAATGGCTGGAACCAGACACTTTGTGAACACCCTGGGTGCAGTAGATAAGCCAAAGGGAAGTGCAGAGAACTGATATAGTACATACAGCCTGACCTGAAACAAATATTTCCTGCAAGATTCCCTTATGGGGATGTGCAGATAAGCTTCTTTCAAGTCTAGGGTGACTAGTCAGGCGTCATTGGCTAGCATAGGAAGAAGCTGTTGCAGTGCAAGCATTTTGAATTTCGGGACCACCAGGAAGGTGTTGAGAACCGACAGATCCAGGACAGAGCGCCAACAGCTTTCTTTTCTGGGCACCAGGAACAGTCTGGTGTAGAAACCCTGTCCTCTTTGCTCTACTGGAACGGGTTGAATAGCCCTGATACTGAGAAGAGAAAGTACTTGCTTTTGAGCCACTGCCCACTGGTTTGGAGGAAGATTGGGCATCCTGCTTGGGGCTGGTAGTGAGTAGAAGTAGAATCTGCATCTCTGGGACACAATGTTTAGGACCCATTGGTCTTGGGTAACTGACATCCAGTTTTCTGCATGCAGGGTGAGTTTTCCTCCTAGGGGTGCAAGTACTCAGGGAGGATGATGGACAAGTCATTGTGAACTTTTCCCATAAGGGGGAGGCTTACCACTCCCTGTTTTTGAGGTGGGAGCACTCCACTGTTTAGATCTCTGCATACCCTGAGACTGTAGTCTTGATGGTCTGTTGCCCCTGGGTTTTGACTGAGAAGGCCTGGGAGGGACTGCAAATGACCAGTTTTTAGAAGACCGGTGCCTACTGAATCTAGGTGGCTGCACCTGTAAGAAATCTTTAACAGTTTGCATAGATTTAGCTTTTCCCTCCATCTTTTTGAGAACTTCTTCTGCTTTTGTGCCAAACAAGCATTCCTGGTTTAATGGAGCATCTAGTAATTTTGCTTTGACATGGTCTGGCAAGATTTGTTTCTTCAGCCAAGCATGCCTTCTCAGTATAGACCCAGTGACAGCAGCCCTGCAAGCTACTTCTAAGGCATCAAAACCACACTGCAAAGTGTGTTTACTAACTTGGTTTGCAGAATGCATTAACTCTTCTAAATCTTTATTTCCTGTACAATCTGGAAGCAACAACATTTTTTGTTTAATTAGTCCCATAATATGCTGCTGGTACTTGTGAAACTGGCAATTCAAAGCCCTGATGGCAAGAGTTGCAGAAATATATACCTTCTTACCCAATCTGTCTAAAGCTCTAGAATCCCTGTCCAAAGGAGTAAGGTTTTTGGCTGTAGTAGCCTTAATTCCTTTAGGTCCCTGGGAAATAGTCTCTGGATCCGCAGTGGGATTCCTAAAGAGAAGAGAAGAGTCAGGTACTCTGTTGTACCGGACAGGCTTTCTAGGAGCTGGTGGTAAAGTATCAGGAGTAAGACTGAATTCCATGAAGACATCATCTACAATATCCAGGACAGGGGGTGCAGCTAGAGGCCTGTGCCGAGGCAAGTATAAAAAATGTTCTGAGTCTCTTTTTGGACTGAGGGTAGTCCTGGCATTCCCAGCAGAAATACTCTCAAAGTATGTAAGGTTTCACCAAAAGAAAAATCCTCTGGAGGGGAGGCAGAGGGAATGGAATCCTCTGCATCTGAATCCTCACAGGTAGATAAGAGCAAGTCCTGGTAATCAGAGGGATGAGAGTCATCGGACTCATGGTCTGTAGAATCAGAAGAAAAATCAATTCTTTGTCTTTTAGAGGGGGGAGGATGGCTTCCCCTAATTAAGGTTATAAGGTCTTCAGCCATTCTAAGCATTTGTCTCTGTGGAATGGGAGCTTGAGCATGCGCTTTGGTTGTCAGTTTTCTAGGCGTTGTGTGTGTACTGGGCCTAAGAAACACTGTAGTTTTAGTCCAAAACGAAGTTGGTTTAATACACATATCAGAAGGTTGGAATACACCCTCAGAAGCCGGAGCCTGCACAGTGGCTCTGGACCCATCCAAGGTAGAGACATCTACAGGTTCCATAGTTGAAGCATCCTCGCAGCATACCGGACTCCGAATGGGTCTCAGCAGAAGCCTGTGAATCTGAAGTAGCGGGTATCAGGGGCTGCGAAAGCACCTCACCGAGTACCGGAGGACTGGAGACTAGCTTAACGGAAGCGTCGGTGGCAGTTTTGGACCTATGCGGTCTCTGTCTTTATCCTTACATTTTTTTGTAAGATCGGTAGTTGGAGGGCTTATTGAAGCCATTTCAGAATACAGAGAACGAGAGCGAAAGAATTTAGCGACAAAGGTAGCCCAATGACGAATGGTTTGGGCATTAAACAAGGCACAAAACTGACAGAGGAACATCGTGGTCTGGGCCTAAACAAGTGACGCAGTAAGAATGAAAATCTCGGAGATATTTGCTTTCCACAGGCAAGACGATTGCTAACTTTTTCTGACATTGGTTAGAGCAAGAAAAAAGGATCCCCAACAGGGTACTTAGCTTTAGAAGACTTCAGGTTTGAAACTCGAACACCGAAAATTTCAGGTAGCGGCTGACCGGCACTTGCGAACTGCTTCTGCTTCGGGCTCCCGCATGGCAAGAAAAGCTGATGTAATGGTGTCAGCTGCATGTTTTATACCCCTGACATCATGGAACAGGCGACAGCATCGGACATAGAAATCCCAAGACTCTGGTATTCAAGCCGAGTGAGGGCTACCTGCAGGCAGATAGGGCTACCTGCAGGCAGATAACCCAAGTATGAGGACTGCAACAGTGAAATATGAAGAACATTGCTACAACACTTAAGGAGGTAGTCATGCTGTGCTACCACGCTTGCCTCAGTGGTGAAGCGGAACACAAACTTCACAGCGGGCATGCTAAGCTCTTTCTGCAGGCCAGTATCCACTAGTAGGTGTCACCAAAGGCAGTGAAACAAATGGCCCTCTCTACCCAGGACAGATAAGCAGGGTGATCTGGGCTGTAAATCACTGTTCCACCCCTCTATGCCACAGGGCAGAGTCATCCCACTGGTAACTTTTGATGCCACAACTAGGAAAAATTGAATGGCCCAACTAAGAGCATGTTGTGGCAGGAGGATTAGAAAGGCCTCCATTGGCTCACCCCCTACCATCACAAGGCTGAAGCAGTTAGCTAGCAAAAACAAAATAATCTACTTCCTTTGCAACACTGGTTTCCTCATGTGTCTATATTAGGATCCCTTCTTTTTTGTATTTATTCAAATGATAAATTCAATAAAAGAATCTTCTTAATCCACAAACAGGCAACTGATTTATAGTCAAATCTGCAACTAACCATCAAAAACTGAACTCCAATCATTCTGTAAACTGCAGGACTGAATTACTCAAAATAATGCAATTCTTACCAAGGAGAAAAACGCCACTCTCAAAAAAAACAAAAAAAAATTACCCTTACTTTGTGTTTACACCAAAAAGGTATAGACAATGACAACGGTCTCAACAGAGGTACATTTGAGTTACCACAGATACAAGTTTACATAATATCATTAGAGTCTTTCACAAAATTGGAGCTTACCATGTAGTACCAAACTTTATTCTCAATTACAAAGAAAAACTAGGACAGTTTAGTACTTCCCAAATGTCTACATGGCATAACAATCATGGGAAATGTATATTAAAATTGTCAGCAGCAACCTACAATAAAGTTGCTATCTCCCAGATTCCTGTGTAGTTTTTCCTCGTAGGAGTACAGCAGCATTATGTGCAAGAAGTTACCACATTTCTTCTGTGCCCGGGTAAATTCTGAGGGCTAGCACTTTTGCAAGCAAGAAACTGAGATGCACTTTTGAGCTGGACTGCTTGCTAAACCAGACGCATCTAAAACCTGCAGTACTGACTGCAGCAGGGACATTTAGCACAAATTGCAATTAGTCTGGTGGCAAACTGTTTTCACAGAAATGCAAACAGTTTTAAAGTTACTGTCATAACTGCCACTGAATGAAACTGAACACATTTTGCTGAATAGGCACTGGACAGCCCAAGGTGACACTTCAAAAAAGCAACCAAAACTTTAGCAGAACTACAGTTTCTGCCAATATACAGCAATTCCTGGCAAGGACGACCGGAGTACTTGTTGTCCAAACAGTGTTATCAATGTAATGCCATGATGTCAAACTTTTGAGCTGCATTATTCATATTTTGGTAGTTAAACAAAAGCTCAGAAAACACGCATACACAGCAGTCTTCTGATACTGCCAAAATCTGGGATCTCAGTTCTTAAAGCCCCACCCTCCCCATTATAGAATGCAACAGAGACAAATTAGGTTACGTACTTCAGAAAGTACAGTTTTGTACCCACCATAAATGTAGATGTTACAGCTGCAGTAATCACAGATGGGTTTTCTGCCGTCAGGCGGGTCCTCGGTCGGCCGAATTCCAAATTCTAGGTCCGGCGTCGGTTGCTGTCGCCTTCTTTCCTGACGTCAGTGCGACAGGGGTATACAAGACACAGCCAATGCCATTTTCTTCAGTCTTTCTTGCCCCAGATGTCAGGTGCCCCCAGAAGGAAGGCAATACATAAATTATATATATAATCACGCAACGCAATATAATCAAAAATCATTAGTTGCAAACAAATACACCATAGAAGGATAACCCAATCAGGTTGTATGAGGAGGTGTTAGCCACTAGGTCTTTACCAAGAGAAGGAGGGAGGGAAACCTGTACTGCAGCTGTATTAGCACTCGAACATCTACATTTATGGTAGGTACAAAACTGTACTATGTTCATCGTGCATACAGCTGCAGTAATCACAGATGGGTAGAATCCCAAAGCTACGCACAGGGTGGTAGGCACTAGGTGGAACTGGGAAGAGCCAGAATGCCCTGCAACACAGCAGTGGCAAAGCCTGCTCTAGTTTTGGAGTATAAAGGCAGGTGGTAGTGTTTTGTGAAGGTATGCACAGAACTCCAAGTGGCTGCCTCCAAAATATCTTTGGTAGGGACTCCTCTGAGGAAGGCTGTAGAGGTAGCTGTGGCCCTTGTGGAGTGGGATCTGATGCCTGTAGGAACAGATTTGCCAGGAAAGGAGTAACAAAACCGTATGCAGTGGCCTATCCATTTTGAAATTGTCTGTTTGGAAATTGGCTTCCCTTGAGCTCCTACAGCATAGGACACAAAAGAGTTGTTCTGATTTCCTGAAAGGCTTTGTTCTGTCCAAATAGTAACGTAGCTGTCTATGGATGTCTAAGGAATGTAGCAGCCTTTCCCCTTTGTTTTGAGGATTGGGGTAAAAGGTAGGTAAGTGTATGGCCTGATTTAAAGCTACCCTGGATACTACCTTAGGCATAAATGACGGGTTGGTTCGTAGGGAAACCCTGTCCTGATGGAAGATGAGAAAGGGCTGCACACAGCCATGAGGGCTTGTAGTTCCAAAACCCTGCGAGCTGAGGTAATGACCAGAAGGAAAGCTGTTTTCCAGGACAAATATTGCAAATCTGTAGAGGCAGCTGGTTCAAAGGGGGGCAATGTTAATTTTTCTAGAATGTAATTAAGATCCCAGGCTGGTATTGGTGGTTTCCTTGGAGGTCTTATATTCTTAGCCCCTCTGAGGAACTGTCTTAAGAGTGGGTGAGAGAATAAGGGTGGATCAGTGTTGTATTCTGCAGAAATGGCCGAGGCATGAATTTTGATGGAGGAAAATGAAAGTCCACTGTTCAACAGCTCAGCTAGATACTGTAATTGTCTGAGGCAAATTCAGTTTTCTAGGATCCTGGCCTTTTTTCTCATTCCAAGCGCAAAACCGTTTCCATTTTGCGAAGTAAGCCTTTCTAGTAGATGGCCTTCTGGCCTCCAAAATGACATCCTGTACCTCTTTGGAGAGCAGGGTCTGTTGTGGCGTTAAGGAATTTTCCATGCAGCCAGATTGAATGTTTTCAGCTGACTGTGAAGAGTTTTGTAGCTGTGCCGAGTCAGTAGAAGAGGCATTAGAGGTAGGGTCCAGGGAGGAGTATGTGTTGGGCTCCTCAGGAGTGGGTACTAGTGTTGGTCTTGGCCAATCTGGAGCAATCAGTATCATCTTCGGTCCGTCTGCTCTTGCTTTCAAGAGCACCTTGGGCAGAAGAGGCAAAGGTGGGAAGGCGTAAACTGTCCGTGCTGCCCAACTGAAAGAAAGGGCGTCCACGCTCCAGGCCTTTGGATGGAAGGTCCTTGAGCAGAACTTTGTCAATTGATGATTCCTGTGGGAGGCAAAGAGATCTATGTCTGGCCTTCCCCACGCTTGGATTATCTTTGTAAACACTTGAGGATGCAACTTCCATTCGTGTGGGTCTGTCATATTTCTGCTTAGATTGTCTGCCAGCACGTTTTCCAATCCTGGCAGGTACTGTGCTTGAAGTTCGATTTGCCATTCCAGAGCCAAGTTCCAAAGTGACATGGCTAGCCTGCACAGGGGGTATGAATGTGTTCCTCCTTGTTTATGTACCACATTACTGTGGTGTTGTCTGTTCTTATCAATAATTGCCCTGGATGCAGGAGGTCCTTGAAAGCTGTAAATGCATTTATCACTGCTAGCATTTCCTTTTGATTGATGTGAAGGTGCTTTTCCTTTTGGGACCATTTGCCCTGAATGCACCTGTCTGTCATGTGTGCCCCCAGGCATAGTCTGAGGCGTCTGTTGTGATGACTTGATTTGCTTGAGGCTTGCAGAATGGTAGACCTGTGTTTGTTTGGCATGCTTGGGCCCACCATAGAAATTCCTGTTGCAAACATGGGATTATTGGTATTATTGTTTCCAAACTGTGGCTGTGTTGAGACCATAGGTTTTTTAGGTACCATTGAAGTTTCCTCATATGCAACTTTGCACATGGGATTAGAAGAATGCAAGATGCCATGAAACCCAGAGCCTGCAGGATTTTCCTTGCAGTTAGCCTGGTACAATTTGCTAGTATTTTGAAGTACTGAGTTAGTTGCCCCTGTTTTTCTGGCGTCAGATAGGCCATCTGGGTGTTTGTGTCCAAGTTGGCACCCAGGAAAGTTATTTTCTGAGATGGTGTTAGCCTGGATTTCTCTTTGTTGACTGTGTATCCCAGAGAATTCAATAACCGTGTTACATAAGCCAGATGTTCCAGAAGTATGTGTTTGCTGTCCGCTTGGATCAGGCAATCGTCCAAATAAGGGTAAATTTGCATCCCTTGAAGTCTGCAGTAGGCAATTACTGATGCCAGGCATTTTGTGAATACTCTGGGCGCAGTAGATAAGCCAAAGGGCAATGCAGAGAATTGATAGTGGATTGAACCTGCAAGAAATCTGAGGTATCTTCTGCAGCTTTGTCTGATTGGGACATGCAGGTATGCCTCCTTGAGGTCCAATGTTACCAGCCAAAACTCCTTGCCCAGCATGGGAAGAAGCTGCTGTAAGGTGAGCATCTTGAATTTTGGTACAAGTAGAAATGTGTTTAGGATGGATAAGTCCAAAATGGGTCTCCAGTCGGTTCCTTTCCTTGGTACCAGGAATAGTCTGGAATAAAAACCTTGACCTTGTTCGTGAGTAGGTACCTCCTGAATAGCTTTCATGTCCATGAGCTTTGAAATTTGTATTTGAGCCTCTGCCCTTTGATTGTGTGGCAGGTTCGGCATGCCTCTCATTTTTGGAAGAGTGTGAAAATGAAATCTGTAGCCTCTGTTTATGATGTCCAGGATCCATTTGTCTGTTGTGATAATATGCCAATTTCTTGTAAATAATGCCAGCTTTCCTCCCAAGGGTGCTGCCAGCTGAGACTTGCTTGACATGAAAAGGGGAAAGTCATTGGTTTTGTTTCCTGTATTGTTGTGCACTGTCTTCGCCCCCTCTTGGTGCTGGAGTTTGCCATTGTCTGCCTCTATATGATCCTTGAGATTGTCCTCTGCCCCTTGTGCGCCTGTATCTACCTCTTTAGGGTTTGTCCGTGGCTGGAAAGGACCAGTTTTTTGAAGGCCAATTTCTGCTAAAACGTGGTGGTTGAACCTGTAGAAAAGCTTTGACAGTTTGCATAGATTTAGCTTTTTCTTCCATTTTCCGTAGTATCTCCTCAGCATTAGTACCAAATAATACATCTTTTTGTAAAGGAGCATCTAGTAGTTTAGCTTTAACATGATCAGGCAAGGTTTGTTCCCTAAGCCAGGCATGTCTACGAATGACTGATCCTGTAACAGCAGCTCTACTTGAGGCCTCTAGAGCATCATAGCCACATTGTAAGGTGTGTTTACCCACTTGTTCTGCACTATGCATCATATCCTGCAACTCCTTCAAATCTGGTTGTTCAGGTTGTGACATTTTATTCCTTAATTGTGATAACAGAAACTGCTGATATTTAAGCATATGGAACTGACAATTTAAGGCCCTCATGGCTAGGGTGGCCGAGGTATATACCTTTTTTCCCCACTTTTCTAAGGATCTAGACTCTCTTTCGGAAGGTAGTGGATTCTTAGCAGTAGAGGCCTTCATTCCCTTGGGGCCTTGAGAAATGGTTTCAGGGTCAGCATTATGGCTTTTGTAAAGAAATTGGTGAGAGTTAGGAACTCTGTAGTACCTATCAGGCTTGACTGGGGCTAGAGGCAGGGAATCCGGATTAAGGCAAGCCTCCGAGTAAACATCATCAAGTATGTCCAAGACAGGAGGTATCGCCAGAGGTCTGTGCTGGGGTGGCAAAAGGATTCCCCAAGTCTTTTCTTGGAATCAGAAAAGTCTTGGCCTTCCCAATGGAAGTGTTCCCTCAAGGTATGCAAGGTTTCCCCAAAAGAAAAATCCTCTGGGGGAGATACAGAAGGAATGGACTGCTCTGCATCAGAATCTTCAAAAAGGGAGTACGAGTGTTCCTCTTCATCAGAATGTTCTGAAATAATGGAGCCCTGGTCAGAAGAGGGAGAATCTTCCTCCACTCTGGGTCTCTTGTCCGGAGGGGGTTGGGAACCCCTGATAAGAGTAATTAAATCCTCAGCCATTTTTATCATCTGCTTTTTAGGCATGGGGCCTGTAGATGGGCTCTGTGCAACAGGCCTCTTGGGATGCATGGCTGACTTGGACTTAGTAAATGCCTTTATGGAAAAGGAAGAGGAGGGTCTAAAGACACCATGGGTGGAAGTGGACCTGTCCACATTAGGAGGCTCAACACTCACAGTGGCTTCGGTAACTGTAGTCTGGGTATGGGCCGAGGCACCTACGGTCTCTGTTACAGAAGACACCACCAGAGAAGTGTCGTCGGTAGTCAGGGGCTGCGTAGGCGCCTCGCTGAGAACCGGACCACGTGTAGCCGGTTATGGCGTGGTGTCGGTGGAGATCGCGGACCTCGCGTGTCGGTCTTTGTCCTTGCGTTTTTTGGACAAAGCGGTAGTCGGAGTCTCTGACGACATTTTATAATCAAAAGCTTTACCAAAAAAGTGCTGGGCGAACTCCGCCCGACGCTTAATAGTGCGTTTATTGAAAGTAGCGCAAAAGTGACAGCCCGAGACATCGTGGTCTGGGCCTAAACAGGGTATGCAGAGGGAATGGAAATCCTTATGCTGTATTTGCTTCCCACAAGAAATACAATTGTTAACTTTGTCTGACATCGGTCAGAGGCAAGAAAAGTTTCCCCAATGGGGTACTTAGCTTTAAAGAAGACTTCGGCCAGCTCCTGAAATTACGAAAATTTGGAGACCGACCGGCACTTGCGAACTGCTTCTGCTTCGGGCACCGCGCGGCAAAAAAGACTGAAGAAAATGGCGTCGGCTGTGCCTTATATACCCCTGTCGCACTGACGTCAGGAAAGAAGGCGACAGCAACCGACACCGGACCTAGTCTTTGGAATTCGACCGACAGAGGACCCGCCTGACGGCAGAAAACCCATCTGTGATTACTGCAGCTGTATGCACGATGAACATAATGTACAGTTGCGGTTTCTGTCAACTGTATACCTCTGGACTGGTTGCCAAATGCATGCCTTCTCAGCAGCAATGAATCCCTCACTAGCTTGGAGATCCTCCCCTTATGCAATCACACAAACCATGCCTAGACTGTATGTTTAGCAAAGGTATGGGAGGAAGACCATATGGCAGCTGCACAAATCTCATACAGTAGTAGGCTCTTGAAGAAAAGGAGACTGCTTGGGCTCCAACAGTGTGCAGTCTGGGTTAGCATGGTAAAGACTTCCAATGGAAAGTGTTTAAAAAACTGCAAACCATTAAACTAATACATTTTTTGCCCTTTCTTGATGGTGCAGAGGAAACATAACTGGTCATCTTTCTAAAGCCTTTAGTCCTATCCAAGTAAGACCTAGGTTGCCAGAGTGCATCAAGACAATGACTTCCATTGGAAGCCATACTGAGGGAAGAAAAACAAGAGTAGATTAGAGGACTGAATCATGTTGGATTGAGTCGCTACCTTTGGCATAAAGGAAGATTAGTTGCGAGGTAAAACGTCTTTCTACAAAATGATATATGGAAACTTGAGGATGCTTCATGCAATTCTGAAATTCTTTACACTGAAGTGATAGCAACAAAGACTAAACCTTTCAAAACAGAAAATTCAAGTCTGATAACCTGGCTGAAATGGAGGCAGTGCAAGATGCTCCAACATCTGTGGGGCACGGATTGGTGAAAAAGGGACCTAGAAAGAAAAAAATCCTTTTACCAAAGCTTTACATAACCTGTGAGAAGCCATGGAAGATGAGGAAAAACCTCGACAAAAGGATGAAAGGGTGGCCAAATGCACTTTAGTCAAAGACAAACTACTCAAAGATCTCTTCAAAAAGGATAACAGTAGTCGTAGTAAAGAAAGGGTCTAGGCCTTGCCCTATTGCCCTTGCAGCAAATTTGTACCAGTTACTTCTGTAAATCTTCCTGGTGGTAGGTTTCTGAGAAGCTATAATGAGTTTAAACACTGAGTGGTAAAAGGGCCCCTGGCTACTACTTGAAGTGGTGAAACCATGAGGTTAGCTGTAGGGAATGTATGCAAAGTAATGCTGCCTGGATGGGTGGGGCAGCAAGCAGGGGTGCTGTGGTAGAGGGAAAAGGTTTCCCTAGGAGTTGGGAGGGTGGCCTAATGGTTAAGGTGTTTTGCCTTACAAACACAAGGTGCAGGGTTTGAATCTTACAGGGGATAACTGGCTAGGCTTAAAATGGCTCACAAGAGCAGTTAGCCTAGTACTAGCCTATGAACCTATGAACCTATCAATTGAGGCCAAAGCGGGGGAAACCGCAATAGCTGGCACATCCAAAAGGGTCTTGTGAGAATATCCTTTATTTACCATGTTAGCTTTCTGAATGAAACTTATTAGAGGTACTGGTGGGAATGTATTAATGAACTCGGGGGGGGGGGGTGTGGACTAACACACATCTTGCATGAGTTTCCTTGATGACAAGAGTGTGGGAATAGTCACTGCATTTGAAGGGTGAAGCAAATAAGGTTACAGCAAGGCTTCCTCCAGTGATAATCTATGTGCTGGCGACACAGCTACAGACCACTCTTGTGTGAGCAAATCTGTCTGCTCAACCTACCCACAACAACAATGGTGTTCCCTAGGATGTGTGCTGCAGTCAAAAAGCGATGCACAGATATGGCCATTCCCAAACCCTCACATCTTTGACAGAGTAGTTGATTTATCAAACCAGTGTTAGGTTGCCTGAGTGAATGGATACTGCACCATGGGGAAGGCGTTCCTGGAAGGTATGCAACACTGGATATACACTGCTCTCATCTTTATTACATTTATGAGCAATTGGGCCTCTGATGCATACCACATACCCTGGCAACTGGGCCTCCAGTACAGACCACATACCTTGGAACATCATATCTAAACAAACAGTGCCCCCCCTTCTCTTCAGAGTGGACTATTCCATGTTCAGTGTGTCTGCTGGAAATGATTAGAAGAATGGACAGCCTGTCAGGAGACATCCCAGTAGTGTCCACTACAGCAAGTGCTGTAAAAGCAAGCCCTTAATAGCTTTGTCATCTTTTTTATAAGGTAAATAGACTGACACCAGTGAACAGAGAGCATGAACTGGAACACTTGTGTAAAATCTTGCATATAGAGCTGCTTGAATTGTGGCCTACTTCAGAGTTAGAGATCCGAAAGCCATTACTGCATTAAGGCTTGTGTTCTGGCTGTACTACACAAAGCACTCCGTTAATCAGAAGAATGGCCAGTTTTTTTAACAGTATCTAGATGACAGCCTGTAAATAATGGGTTTTGTCACGGCTCCATCAGAGACTTTGGCTTTATTGATGTTGATCTCCAAGGTAAGGCACAACCAGAGCAAGTATTTCCTTGTTAATACACAAGTTGCTCTTTTGTAGCAGCAACAATAAGCCAGTAAAGAAAGTTTCCTAATAACCACACTCGAGCAGCTTCACATATTCGGTGAACACCCGGGGAAACCAAAGGGTAAATGTTAAGAGCTGAAATTTACTTGTTCCCACCCAAATCTTCCAGATGCTTTGATTGACCAGTTTGAAAGGCAGGAGACCTGAACATCCCAAACAGCGCTTCCAATGCCCTTTTTGTAAGGCAAGGAAATACATAATGCATCATGGCTATCCAGAGTGTTTCTTTCCTGATACATTAATTGAAATGGCGGAGGTCCCAAAAAAAAAAAAAAATCAATCTTTTGGCACAAAGAAGAACCTGAAGTAGAATCTTTTGACTCCTAGGTTTAACAACATTTTCTTCTGCTGCAGTGAAACTACTGGAGGATGAGAAGTACGACTTATTGGAAACTTCAAAAACTGCAAGGTACAACCTCTACATATTATCTCCTTGATCCAACTATTATGTTTGATGCCCTTCAAAGCACTCAGTTGCAAGGCAAGTTGACCCCCCCCCCCATGCCTCCAGAGTTAACAACAGGGCAACTTCAAGGGTTATACCATTAGTTCCCAGTGGAAGGAAGGATCGCAGAAACCTTGCTGTTGCAGACCAGTTCTGCCTCTTACTGCAATGACTGCACATACTCACTCTGCCACAGGAATTCCTATCAAACGGTTGCCAAGGCTAATGGACTTTGTACCATACGTTCTTTGCTCCAACACAGCCAGTACAGAGCCATGCTTATGATGCTTTCCCACTGTCTGATAAAGTGGGAAGGGGCTATGATTTATCAGTAGGCTCATTAAACTATGCATCTTACAATTAAAAACATAAAAAGTTGAAAAAATGTACTTAAGTGTACATCAATGAAAATATGTAACTGAGTGTCCAGTACAATGCAGTTTCAATCTAAGTTTAGTTTGACTGTCCCTTTATTTTACAGCTGTACATTAATGTGAACTGTAAGGACTAACAGAAAGACACACTAACTACAGATTGTTTGTGCTCCATTTCTTTAATGAATTATGTTTAACAGTCCATAGTACTCAGGGAGTGGCAAGTATGAGGGTTGTGGCTTATTAGTATAGATTATATACAAGTACATATATAAAATTAAAATCCTAAAGCACTGAAAGACCGCATCATAAAGGTTGCATAGTTCTTGAATTATTCCTTAGATGATATTTTTTTTATACATGCCCATTCTCACATGTTGCTACATTTTTCCTCTATTTGTTTCGTTACTTCTGTGGAAACTTCTCCAATATGGGTGAAATTAAGCTGAAGATATTTGGGGGGGGGGTGTAAGTTATCATCAGGAAAGCTCAAATGCCAGAGTTTAAGTAACCTTTTAATGCTGACTATTGTGTGCAATACTCCCACACGGAGAGGCAGGAGGTTCCAGATGGTGGGGGATTTGGTAAAGGGGAGGGGGGGGAATGTAACTGCAACTTTGAATTTTGGGGATGTGAAATTGAAATGGATTCTGTCCAAGTCCCCAGTAAGTGAAGTGGAAGCTGGAGGTTGTGGCCAGAAGCAAGTGGTGCTTAGTGACTGCTGCTTGTTACTGCAGTAGCCCACCGACAGACACCAACAGTTAGAGAAGCCATTTAATTAAGAGTTTTGTCACGTAATACTAGAGACTAGTCAGGAAAAGGCAGCAGCTGTGGAGGCTGCAAAAGCAAAAAGACTATGTAAGGAACCCAAGGACACCACTAAGTCATTATTCACAGCCCTGTCGAAATGTTCTGGCAAAGAATCCTGTAAGTGGGGAAAAGGAAATGGAATGCTGCTCTAGCTATGTTACGCAAGTGTGGAGAAAAACTATTACCTCAAACAAGCTCAAGCCCAAGAGACGAACCCTTCTTTGAAGAGGGGACAGAAGTAACTTGTGGGACTGACATACATACAACTCCCACTTAACACAATAATGAAGATCAGGTTTTTAACTGCATGTTATACAAATGCCAATTTGTCTGAACTACATTTGAAATACACCTAGGATAAAAATCCATTTTCCTCTGCTTGCATGTAAAACCTTCAAAAAAGGTATCACCATATTTAAATATCACAAACATGCTACCAAAACATTGAGACAAAGCTGTGAATGGTATGCACACTGAAAGAATACAAACTGACAAAACATCTTACCTTGTTCTGAGTGCCTGCCAAGCAGCATCAATATCAGCATACAAGTTCTTCTCAGATGGCTTTCCAGAGCTTGCTCCATATCCCGAATAATCATAAGAAAATATGTTACAGTTAATCCTGGAGCCTAGCCCAATGTAAAAGCTACTCATCTGTCCCAAGTCCACAGCATTTCCATGAGAGAAGAGCAAGGTAAACTTGGCATTAGGAGAGCAACGAACAAACATGCAGGCAATCCGATTACCTCGGCTGGTCCTAGTCATGAAACATTCAATAGATTCCTTCTCTCTAGAACTGTATTGCCAGTCTGCCCGTTCTGAAAGGTGCAAAGTCCAATGGCTGCCACTTTCATCACATATCAATGTGTAGGTCGGGTCAGGAGGAAGGAATGCCAGCTTGGAGGCAATCTTCCCAGGACACGGTGGGCAACAGAACAGACAGCAGAGTTCACTAAAGGACAAGTTATTCATCTTCCACTCTGAAACAAATGAGCAAGTAGAAAGCATAAAATAAAACTGGTGACTTTTCTTTAGTCATACCTACATTAAAATTTCTAAAAGTTTACAACACAAATCAAGAACAGTATTTACATATGTACTTCCTGTTAGAACATACAACAGACTATAAATACAATATTTTGTAATAAATTGCAGATCTAATACTGCTTAAGTATATGAGATACGTCAATTAATTAGTTTGCATATTTTTTTTTTTAACTTGCAGTGATTTTGATACTCTTATCCCACTTTTTCCTTCCAAGTCAAAAATTTTAGACACAAGCCTCAGAGTTCATTTTAACAAACAATCTCATTTTTCTCCTCAAAACACTCACTTTATTGTTCCTTATACAGCCCAAACTAAAAACTAATATGCCATCTCACTTTTCTTTTAATACATGACAGAACTGTTGAGTAGTGTTCAATATCCTGCATTTTAGTGACTGCAGTAAGAGTTCACTTCGTTTGCCCAGCACTTGGTTTCCAACAGACATACAGAATGTTTACAGCACGCCTACTTTCTACAAAATAGGATGCACACAAAGTGCAGCCGTCGATGGTATTCACCATTAGCAATAAATTTCTAAAGAGGATGCCATCGAGGCAGTTGTTAAATTTGCAGACTCTCAATGTGAAGGATAGTGCGTCCCAGCCTAATTTCTTCAGCAGTCATTTCTACTGAAGAAGTTAAAGCAGACATCCTCATAATGAAGCTTCTACTGGTGTTAGCCTGCAAAAGCTTTCCATTACAATGAAAATCACATATGAATCTGTCATGGGAGTAAGTAAGGTAGGTAGGTTCATCTTCTGTATCATTATAAACTAATGAAGCAGAGGCTGGACATTATGCGTCATACACGTGCAGCAGGAGGTGCCAAGAAGCAAAACACAAACAGCAGAAATGAACAAAAGAGAAATCAAAACCAGGTATGCAAAAGGCTTGGAACAGAAGGGCAGTTATGTTACAGACAATGGACCTACCTCCTGCAGGTCTCGCATAGTACAGAGTTTTCATAGCAGATAACTTCACCCTCCATATCAAACAGGACAGAGTCATTAGCAAATCTTCATGGGTGGACTTCCACTGTAATCCTGGAAATATTTTCACAAGGCCCAGAATGAAGACTTTGGCAAGACACTGTAAGCAAGTTATGTCCATATCAAAGTACTCAGGGAATACTAAACAGCTGTAGCATATTTATCATTAAAGGAAGCAACTAGCAAAAGGGTGGCAGATGTTACACCTCCAGTGGAATGGTCTCTGGGTCAAGTGAAGAAGCTTGCCCCATATCTGACATGACAAAACTGGACATCCACTACAAAACTTCAGCATAAATCGATAAAACACTTACGGTAACCATGCCTCAGAACAAGTGCTCTCAAGTTTTAGTATACTCTGGAAAAGATAGGTGGTTTGGTTTCAGTAGCTATTTTATAGATGAAAGTGTTAAGTCTAATGGAAATTCTGTTTCTAGGGAAAACAAGTACAGTGGTTTGAAATCAACAGCAAGAAGCTCAGAAATTCTTCTAAAAGATGCGACTGCTATAGAAAGCATTTTCCGGAAGAGAATTTCAGCTCAGTCAAATCAACCAGCTAAGCGAGAGGTATGGCAAGCTTCTTTGCCATAAAAACATACACCTCAAGGTGGTACTGAATCCCATATGGGAGGGCTGAGAAGGACGATTCTCTTCAAAAAAAGGTCCTGCACACCTTGAGAGATGCCAAGGAACGGTCTAAATCCCAAGTGATAATGGCTAGGAGAAGGATTTAAATATTATAGACAGTTGGAAATCTGTAGTTGCATGTCATACAAGCATTAATACCATTTCTCTGTCAAAGCATATGAGAAGTTATGCTTGTGGGATGCGTCCCCACCTTTAAATTCCACGGTAGAAATCAAGTACGTGCAGATTTATGGTAACAACCATAATAGAACTGTATTAAGAGGAGAAAAACTGTAGGAGGGTGGACTTTTCCTACAAAGGAAAGGTGCAGGACGGTACGCATGTAGAAGTCTTAAAGGGCAGGATTCGTACCACCCTACTAGAAAAAAAAGGAGAGATTACTGGAGATCAACTCAAATGGAAAAGCCAGGGTATGAGTTTAGGGAAACGAACATCAAGGTAATATTTGTTGCAGGATTAGGCTAAAAGAAAAGTAAGAGCAAGATAATACAACAGCCAGTTAGCTCCCAAAGCTTCCGAGTACCTTCAACACATCTAAGCTGTCTGGCAACTTTAGCTCAGCTGATTTAAACAGACAAGCTCATAAGCTAGGAGCAAGTGATCCGAAGATCTGAAAAGATTTAGTTCTATCAAGATAGTATACAAGTCATCTGTGGACATCCAAGGTATGCATTACTCTCTCTCTCTCTCTCACTTTTGGATTCAGGAAAGAAATGGGGAAATGGACAGTTTGGCTTACAATAAGCTCCAATTATCACTTTAGGCATAAAAAAAATAATTAGTTCTCATATTAACCTTGTCCCTGTAACAAATGAGATGGAGTTCACTCACTATAAATACTTAAACTCCACTACCCTTATTACTTGCCCCGACTTATGCAAGAAAACCATTTCCCCGTGTTTAAGAACCTCAAATCAGCCAGGTTAACTAGTTCAAACAGAGCTAATGTTACCATCTTAAACACAAAATTAAGACCCCAAAAAGGGCCAACTGTGTTTTTTTTTTTTGTTTGCTTCAAGTAAAACCCCTTTTCAAAAATCTTTTGACATGAGAAAGCCTTGAAAGAGGATGATCCATGGGCAGCCATGCAGAAATTGCCACTACATCAACCTTGACATAGGAGCATGAAAGGCCATAGCATTGTAATTTCATACAGGTATTGCAAAACCGTGAAAAAACAAAGTCCTGAATGTGTGTGGGTTATGCTGTTGGCACCAATAAGAAAACCTTTTCCATTTGCCAATATGCAACTTTCTAGTAGCAGTCTTTTGTGACTCCATTAGTACTTACTACACATCCTCAGTAAACAGGTGCCAAAACTCCATCATCTAGGAAGTCAGCTGAAGTTAATTGGTGTCTGGGTATACCAAAACACTTTTGTGTCTGTGTGAGTAGATCCAGTCTGTAAGGAATATTGCAGCAATAGTCTCTGACCATGTCCAAAAGAAGGGAGAAAGTACAGTTTTGTACCTACCATAAAATGTAGATGTTCGAGGATCCACATTGCTGCAGTTATAACCTGTGGGTAAGTCCGCTGTCCTCGGTCGGCCCGAATACCAAAGGGTTAGGCTGGCGTCGGTCATGGGCGCCCGGAGCTGACGTCAGTACGTAGTAGTACTTAAGCGCATGACCGACGCCATATTCTCAGTCTTTCTTGCCCCAGATGTCAGAAGGCCTTAAAAAGAAAAGGCCAGAGCCATAAAGGAGAGAAATAACAATTATCCCCAAGTAAAAATAACAACAACAACCACAACCCCAAACCAAAGCGGGGAAGGAGGGAGGGAAAATAGGACTGCAGCAATGTGGATCCTCGAACATCTACATTTATGGTAGGTACAAAACTGTACTATGTTCTTCGTCTCACATTGCTGCAGTCATAACCTGTGGGTAGAATCCCAAAGCAAAGGAAAAGGGAGGCTGGCAAACTAAAAGGCATTAGTGGCTGCTAACATGCCCTGTAAGACTGTAGTGGCAAACCCAGCCCTGGACTTGGAGAAAAGAGGGAGATGATAATGCTTAGTAAAAGTATGAACTGAACTCCAAGTAGCTGCTTCCAAAATGTCCTTAGTAGCTACACCCCTCAAAAAAGCAGTAGAAGTGGCCGTAGCCCTAGTGGAATGAGGTCTAATCCCAGCAGGAACATTCTTCCCATGATGAGAATAACAAAAAGCAATGCAATTACCAATCCACTTTGAAATAGTCTGCTTTGAAACAGCTTTCCCTTGTGAACCCAAAGCAAAAGTAACAAATAACTGTTGAGTCTGTCTGAACTCCTTAGTTCTGCTCAAATAATAACGTAACTGCCTGTGTATATCCAAAGAATGCAAGATTTTTCCCCCTTATTTTGGGGATCAGCATAAAAGGTAGGCAAATGGATAGACTGGTTCAAGGCCACATTAGAAATCACTTTTGGCATGAAAGTAGGGTTAGTACGCAAAGAAACTCTATCCTTATGGAATATTAGAAAGGGTTCAACTGCCATGAGAGCCTGCAATTCAGATACCCTTCTGGCAGAAGTAATGGCCAACAAAAAAGCAGTCTTCCAAGACAAAAACTTCAATTCAGACGTAGCTGCAGGTTCAAAAGGAGGCAAAGTAAGTTTCTCCAACACAAAATTGAGATCCCAGGAAGGAGTAGGAGCTCTACGTGGGGGTCTTATATTTTTTGCCCCTCTAAGAAATTGCTTAAACAAAGGGTGAGAAAATAAAGGAGGGTCACAATCACAGTGAGCAGAAATGGCTGCAGCATGAACCTTCACAGAGGAAAACGACAAACCCTTGTCCAGTAATTACAACTCAAATTAGGTACCGAGACATCAAAATCCTTTGTTGTGCTCCAAAGAAAAAATCTCTTCCATTTTTCAGCATAAACTTTTCTAGTGCTAGGCCGCCTAGCTTCCAAAATGACATCCAAAACCTGCTGGGGAAGCTGAGAACCCACAGGCTCTAAAACAGAATACGCCAGGCCGTTAGATGCAGGGACTGCACCCGGACATTGAGCAAATGACTGCTTGACTGGGACAACAAATGCGGAAGCTGTGGTAAAGGCCAAGGAGGCTCCTGAATTAAACTCCTCAGCAGAGGATACCAGTGCTGACGTGGCCAATCTGGTGCTATTAAAATCATGCAAGGCTTGTCCCTCCTGACTTTCAAGAGTATCTTGGTAAGGAGAGGCAGAGGAGGAAAAGCATAGACGTGAAGGTTGTTCCAACTGAAAGATAGAGCGTCCACTTTCCAAGCTTTTGGGTGAAACATCCTTGTGCAAAATTTTGGTAGTTGGAAATTTAGAGGAGAAGCGAACAGATCTATGTCTGGAGTTCCCCAAGCCACTGTCAACTGTTGAAATACCTGAGGATCCAATTTCCACTCGTGGGGATCCACAATTTGTCTGCTCAATACATCTGCTAGGGAGTTCTGTGCTCCTGGCAGAAACCGTGTTTGAAGAGTGATGTGCAACCCCAGAGCAGTCTCCCATAGGTTCATACTAGGCTATCTGCCCAAGGGCATTTATAAGCCTAGCCCATAGTTATGTGGCTTTCGCCACCCCTTTAGTTTGAATAAAAACTATGCCTATCATTTTTCTGTGCCTCTGTCAAGCAGTGACACTGAAGTAATCCCTGGGGTATATCTGCGATCTCCCATCCATTGGTCAAGATTCCTCTTGAACAAGGCCAGCGAGGTACTCTGCCTCACATGTACCGGGATTTTGTTCCACAGCATAGGGAGTCTCTGGGTGATGAATCTGTCCCTCCAGCACGTTCTATTTATAACCGTGTCAAGGTTTAAGTCTCCGCCTTGTGGTTCTGAGGGATCTAGATTTTTGAGGTGAAGCATATTCATCAAATCTGGGTTTGACATGGCCTTATATGTCAGGCACAGGTCACCTCTGAGCAAGCGGTATGAGACTGAATAGAGCTGGAGTTCTTTCAGTCGGGCAGCATAAGACATATTTGTGAGACCCTTTATCCTTTTGGTGAGGAACGTTTGGGGCCAGACAAGCTGCAGCAGGTGTCTGGACAGATACATTCCAAACGGGCATTGTACTCAATCATAGGTCTAATGAGTGATGAGTACAGGGGACGATGACCTCCCTTGATCTAGATGTGAATCCCTTCATGATCAGGTGGGCGATATAGAAGGTTTTCCTAACTACTTTAGCAACATGAGTGTCAAACGAAAGGCTACTGTCAACTTGGGTCCCCAGATCCCTGATGACTTTTTCTGTGCTCAGTGGATTGCCACCTATATGGTAGCTAGGGGTAACCTTGTTTTTCCCGAAGGGTATGACTATGCATTTTTTGGCGTTTAACTTCAGGCCATGGCTCTGGCACCAGTTATCCGTTTCTGTGAGGCCCTTCTGGAGGATATCTGTGTCAGATGTGTTTTCAACTATGGCGCCCAGTTTGCAGTCATCTGCAAACTGTCAGCCATAACCCTCCTGTGTTTGCTTGTACTTCAGAAAAGTAGATGCCGAACAAGAGTGGACCCAGGACTGAGCCCTGTGGGACACCACTTGTGACAGGCTTTGAGTCTGACATGGCTCCAGCAACTCTGACCCTGTGGGTTCTGTCACTTAGCCAGTTTGCAACCCATCTTGTGATGTATGGGTTTACATTCAAGCTGATGAGTTTTTCGATGATACCCGAGTGGGGTATTATGTCGAAGGCCTTTGCCAGGTCAAGGTAGGCTGTATGGACTGCCTTTCCCTCATCAATGGCCTTGGTGACTGTCTCGAAAAAGTCAACCAAGTTTAAGAGGCAGGATCTGCCTTTGACAAAGCCAAACTGGGTTGGATCCAAAGTCTGCAAGTTCCCTATGTCTTTATTTATGAGTTCCATTATGATCCTCTCCATGGCTTTGCAGATAAGGCTTGTCAAGCTAATGGGGCGGTAATTTCCAGGGTCTGTGGAGGCACCGCCCTTATGAAGTGGGACCACAGTCGCCAGGCGCCACTCCTTGGAATGCGTATCCTGAGGTGAGGCTAAGATTAAACAGCTGTCCTAACTGTGGGTTTAATTCCTCGTTGAGTTCATGAAGCACACAGCCGGGGACACCATCCGGTCCCATGGATGCTGTGTTTTTTGCCTTAGTGAGGGCAGTTCTCACCTGGGCGTTGGAGATGTTTGGGGGGCTACAATCCTCTGGAATACATATCTCTCCTTTTGGGGGGGGGGGGGGGGGAGTTTGCACTGAACCTGTCAGCCAGAATGTTAGCAATGTATGTAGGTTCAGTAATTTTCACATCATTTTGAACTAATTCTGAGCATATCTGGGAGTTTCCTCCTAGGTTTCTAACATAGCTAAAGAAGGCCTTATGATTGTCTTTAGAGTCCTTGGCGATTTTTCTCTCAAAATTTGCCTTGGATGATTTTATGAGAGCTCTTAGTTTTTTTTACTTATAATGATCAAAGGTGTCTTACCTTTCAAGGATTTTGCTCTATCTTGTAGTAGCTTCCTCCTTTTGTTGTAGAGCTTGTTTATGGCTGGGGTCCACCAGACTGGACGCTTGCCTTTGGTACAGAGAGTCTTAGTTTTGTTTGGGATTGCCTGATCCATGCAGTCCTGTAGGTGCTGGTAGAAGGCATTTGTAAGTGATTCAGCGGTTTGAATAATGTTTACCACTGGCTCAGGGGCCTTAGGAGACCACACTAGTTTTTAGAAGTGTGAAATCGGCTTTTGAGAAGTTTTTCACTGTGGTCTTTTTTGTTTCAGGTGGGGGCGGGATGAGGACCTCCAGCGAGATTAGTTTATGATCTGATCTCACCAGTGAGGGGTATACTTCCGGTGTTGAACATTTTGATCCCATGTTCGTGATGATGAGATCAAGTATGTTTTCTCCTCGTGGGGATGGTGACTAGTTGTTCCAAGGCATTTGAGTTTATGAACTCCAGGAATCTTTGGGTTAGAGTGTTCGGGCTTGAGTAGTGTTCCCAGTCTATATTAGGGTAGTTGAAGTCACCTAGTATGATGGTGTTTGGAGATACATTTATCCCCTCCAATGTTTTCAGGAAGGCCATGTGAGGTTCCTGAGTTTGAGAGGGTGGCCTGTAACATGCTACAAATTGCAGAGCAGTCTTGCCTATGGTTAATTGCACCTGGATGGTCTCCGATGCATCGTGCGTTGCCACCAACCTTGAGGTGTGGGTGTCCTTTATGAATATGGACACCCCCCCTCCTTTCTTGGTGTTGTCCGGATTTTGGGGCCGGAACGCATGATATGAGGTGAAACCTGTTCGTGCTGGGGTGCTCTCAGGAGCCTTGAACCAGGTTTCTGTCACAGCACAGACATCGATGTTCTCCATATTGAGAAGGGCCTCGAGTGCGTGCATCTTGAGAGTGAGACTTCTGGCATTGAGCAGCATTACCCTTAGTTTTTTCCTTTTTGGTGTTCTAGGGTGGTAGGTTTAGAATTTGAGCCTTGCCTAAAAAAGGCACTATGTGGGTGGCAAGAGCCTTTGCCAATATCCGGAAGCCCAGGGGTGACAGGTGCAAGCCGTCCCTTAAGCAGCGTGGCTTGTCCAGCATGTCATCCCAGGCAGACAGACATTGGATCCCCTTTGAATGACACCAGAATTTAAGCCAATTATTAAAGCTGATCATCTTATCACTGTATTGTGGCATCATTCTAGGTGAAGGTAGGATACTGCTCAAGGTCAGGGTCATACCTGCCTGGGCTACATAATCAGAGAGCTCCTCGATGTCCCTTTTCATGTAGTCCAAGGAGGTACGTCTCAGGTCGTTGACACCAGCGTGGACAATGACTGAGTCGTACTTGTACCTGCTGTTGAGAGACCCGAGTGCTTGCGTTATGTGGCGGATTCTAGCGCCCGACAGGCAGCTTACTGTGACCTTCTCCTTACTCAGTCTGGTGAGTGGGACGTCAGTGTGTCTGACTATGGAATCACCAATGACAGTGTCTGGCATTTTGTTTGGCCTTAAGGGCTGTGACTGTTTGACACTCTGACTGTGTGGTCTATGTGTTGCATGTGTTGGGTCGTGAGGTGGTAGTTGTTTGGGTGTCTGCTTTGGTGGCCTCTGCTGTTTTGGTAAATTTTTGATCAGAGCCTCCGAGTATGTCTTTGTGTGAGTATGTGTATGATTTGAAGTTGTGATGGTACCATGTGTGACTGGGTATGTATTGTGTGTGGTTACCTTCTCCTCCTGTCTGGTCTTGCCAGTCCTATGTTGAGAGAGCTCAGCCTCCAGTTTGGCCGTATAGTTGCATCTCTCGCATGTATTTGTGTTTTGTGGGAGAAGGAGAGGATTGTCTGTGTACATGAGGCAATTGTAACATTGCCTCAATATTCCCAGGTTCACCAGTTGAGCTGGAGAGGACACTAGCAACTGATCCCTCGACATACTAGAAGTAGTAGATAAAGAGACTTTATCATAGCTGGTCTGCAAAGAGGGTAAGAATGAGTCCCCCCCTGCTTGTTGATGTACCACATGACTGTAGTGTTGTCTGTTTGAATCAACACCTGTCCTGGTTGAAGTAGGCCCTTGAAAGCCATCAGTGCAAACTGGACTGCTAACATCTCCTTCATGTTGATATGCAAATGCTGTAATTTGGGAGGCCACGTGTCTTGAATCCATTTCCCATTGAAGTGCGCTCCCCAAGCCAGGTCTGAGGCATCCGTCGTTAAGATCGGACTCGCCTCTGGTCGGGTCACAGAGAGTCCCTTGTTTAGGTGACATTCCTGTGCCCACCACAAGAATTCCTTCTGGATGCACGGTATTACCGGAATGACAGTGTCCAAATCGTGGCAGTGTTGAGTCCATACACTTTTGAGATACCATTGTAGCTTCCTCATATGCAGTTTGGCATTGGGAATTACCAGAATGCAAGATGCCATGAACCCCAAGGCTTGAAGGACTGTCCTTGCAGTCAGCCTGGACCGTACTGATAATTGCTGGAAGTAGAGGTGAAGAGTTCTTTGTTTGTCCGGGGTCAGAAAAGCCATCTGAGAGGCTGTATTCAGTCTCACACCCAGAAAGCACATGTCCTGAGAGGGTAGTAGACTGGACTTTGTTTCGTTCACAGAATACCCTAGGCACCTTAAAACTGCCATCACATACTGTAGCTGTTGAAGTAACTTGTCTGTCTTGAGCAAGAATCAAGCAGTCATCCAGATAAGGATACATTTGTATTCCCCTCAGTCTTAAGTAAGCTATTACAGGAGCCAGAACCTTTGTGAACACCCTGGGAGCAGTAGATAAACCAAAGGGCAATGCAGAGAACTGATAATGAGAAGTACCAGCCCGAAAACGCAGGAATCTCCTGCAGCTGGGCCTGATTGGATCTCAAGCCTATCTTCACATTCCTGTTACCATCCAGTGCTCTTTTCCTAGCAGAGGCAGAAGTTGTTGTAATGTTAACATCTTGAACTTTGGAATGTCTAGGTATGTATTGAGAATGGACAAATCCAGAATTGGCCTCCAAGTGTTTCCTTTCTTTGGCACTAGGAATAGACGAGAATAAAACCCTAGGCCTTCTTCTGACGAAGGTACCACCTGGATTGCCCCCATCTGTAAAAGCAAAGAAATTTGATCCTGAGCCTCCATCCTTTGCTGAGGAGGTACATCTGGCATGCCTTTGAAAGGGGAAAAGAGTGAAAATAAAACTTGTAGCCTTGATTTATTATGTCCAACACCCATTTGTCCTGGGTGACCAAATGCCAATTTTGTTTGAAAAGTGCCAACTTTCCTCCTAGAGGAGCTGCCAGAAGAGAAGGGTCCGGCAGCTGAAGATACAGGTCATTGGGTCTGTTTACGAAAAGGCTGACCCCTGCCCTCACCAGAAGATTGTGCAGGAGAACTCCAAGTCCTAGGTCTGAAAGAACCCTGAGCGTGAGCCCTGCCCCTACCACGTCGAGACCTGCCCTTAGACTGAAAATCCGAAGAAGGGAAAGACCATCCTCTTGCAGGCCAATTCCTGCTAAACTTAGGGGACTGCACTTGCAAAAATTCCTTACTGTCTGCATAGACTTAGCTTTGTCTTCCATCTTTTTCAAAACTGACTCCACAGGGGAACCAAAAAGAACTTCAGATTGAAGGGGAGCATCCAAAATCCGAGCTTTAACATGCTCTGACAAATTTTGATCCTTAAGCCAGGCATGTCTACGAATAACTGAACCAGTAGCAGCCACCCTGGAAGAAGCCTGAAGAGCATCGAAGCCACACTGCAAGGAATGTTTACCAACTTGATCTGAAGCATGAACCAAGTCCTGCAATTCCTTACACTCTATACCCTCAGCTAAAGCATCTACCTTAGCTTTCAATTGACCTAACAGAAAGTTCTGATACTTCAGCATATGGAATTGGCAATTTAAAGCCCTCATAGCTAACGTAGAAGAGGTGTACACTTTTTTACCCCACCTATCCAACGCTCTAGAATCTTTATCCAAAGGTACTGGATTCTTAACCACAGAAGCCCTGACACCCTTAGGCCCTTAAATAATAGTTTCCGGATCAGCTCTAGGGCTCTTGTACAAATATTTGTGCCTCTGGAACTCTGTAATACCTGTCTGGCTTGACAGGGGCAGGGGGTAAAGAATCAGGATTAAGGGAAGCTTCAGAAAAAACATTCTGAACAACATTTAAAACAGGGGGAATAGCCAAAGGTCTATGCTGTGGCAAAAACAAAAATTCTCTAAGCCTCTTACGAGAATCTGAAAAATCCTGACCTTCCCACTTGAAATGCTCCCTCATGGAATGCAAGGTTTCAGAAAAGGAAAAATCCTCTGGAGGTGAAGCAGAAGGACAGGAATCCTCTGCATCCGAATCAGAATAGGGAGGAAAATCCTGAATATCTTCAGCTGAGGACTCAGAGTAATCTGAGGAATGCTCCATTCCCTCTAAATCTGCCTCCACCCTAGGCCTCTTCTCTGGAGGTGGCATAGAACCCCTGATCAAAGTAATCAAATCCGCTGCCATTTTCAACATATGTTTTTTAGGAACAGAACCCGAAGAACCAGAACTGTGTCCCGTACCAGAAACACCCGGTCTAGCCTTAGCAGGGCCTTTAGTGACTGAAGTAGAAGGCCTAATAACCTTTTGTAAGGATGGAACCACAGAAACTTGAGAGGCACCCTCGGCCTGACCTAACTCCTGAGAGGCCAACTCCTGTAAAAGTAAAGGTTCCCCCTGGGATTCAGCCGAGACCTCGGCTGGATCCACAGATTCAACCGTAGATTCCATAGAACCGGCGTCCGTAATGGACAACTCCTCCGGTTTAGACCTTAAAGATTTATCTTTTCGCTTTTTAGGGGTAGCGGGCGTCTGAGGATCCGACGGCATGTTGTAGTTACACCGCTTACCGAAAACAAGCCTAGCACAGTCTAATCTGCGTTTAATGGTGCGCTTATTAATTCTAGCGCAAAAGCGACACCCGACTACGTCGTGCTCAGGCCCTAAGCAAGGAATACAGAGAGAATGATAGTCCCTATGAGGTATCTGTTTCCCAAAAGAAATACAATTATTAACTTCTTCTGACATCCGGATTAACTGAGGCAAGAAAAGACAAAAATTTTCCCCAACGGGGTACTTAGCCCAACTTGGTCTTCGGTCTGAAACTCGAAAACTGAAAATTTCAGAACGCCGAACGGCACTTGCAAACGCTGCTTCTGCTTCAGACCACGCGGCAAGAAAGACAGAGAATATGGCGTCGGTCATGCGCTTAAGTACTACTACGTACTGACGTCAGCTCCGGGCGCCCATGACCGACGCCAGCCTAACCCTTTGGTATTCGGGCCGACCGAGGACAGCGGACTACCCACAGGTTATGACTGCAGCAATGTGAGACGAAGAACATCCACGGTTACCTGGGCCAGAAGGGAGTTATACAATGATTTTGGGGACTCCTCCTGCATCTTTAGAAGTACGCTGGATATTAGTGGAAAGGATGTAAAAAAGTACACAGGAAGTTACAATTGTGTACACTTACACTTGAACATCTACATTTATGGTATTTCACTGTTGCAGTCATCACACGTGGGTTATCTGCCTGCAGGTAGCACTCAAGTTGGCCCGAATACCAGAGTCTTGGGACTTCATGCTTCTTCTATGAGGTCAGGTCATCAGGGGTATAAAACATGCAGCCAACGCCATTACATCAGTTTTTCTTATCCCAGGAGTCCCCAAAAAGGGAGCAATTACATGTGTGGAACACCTCCAGTAAAAAGTAAATACCACTGCCACAGGATATGGTCACAAAGAGGATAGGTAGAAAGGTATAGAAAAAGTCAGGGGGCTGGAGGGTGGGTAACCAGGACTGCAACCCTAAATACACTCGAACATCTACATTTATGTTAAGTGTACACAACTGTCCTATATTTTTCATGTTTCACTGTTGCAGTCATCACACTTGGGTTGATTCCCAAAGCTGAGGAAGGGTGGAGGCAGTCAAGAAATATTAGGGCTGGCTAGCAGGCCTTGTAAGACTGCTGTGGCATATCCAGCTCTGGATTTAGAAAAGATAGGCAAGTGGTAATGCTTGGTGAAGGTGTGTACAGAAAGTACAGTTGTGTACACTTACCATAAATGTAGATGTTAGAGTATATTCACTGTTGCAGTCATTACATTTGGGTTATCTGCTTGCAGGTAGCCCTCAGTTGCCATAATTAAAGTCTTGGGTCCTGCGTCGGTTGCTGTCTCTTCTTCCGTGACGTCAGGTCGTCAGGGGTATAAAACATGCAGCAGACGTCAGACGTCATTACATCAGTTTTTCTTGCCCCAGATATCAGGTGCCCCCCCTAATGAGAAGCAATTAAAATCTATAAATATATAAGGTTATACCTCAAAAAAAGCAAATACACCAAAAAGCTTTTAAACATTGAAAAGGAGAGAAGAGGTATAGCCAAACGAAGTCAGGGGGCTGGAGGGAGGGTAAACAGGACTGCAACAGTGAATACACTCAGACATCTACATTTATGGTAAGTGTACACAACTGTACTATGTTCTTAGTGTTTCACTGCTGCAGTCATTACATTTGGGTAGATTCCCAAAGCTAAGGATGGGAGGAGGAATTTAGATAGCATTAGGGCCAGCTAGAAGGCCCTGCAAAATTGCAGTGGCAAAGCCAGCTCTGGATTTAGAGAAATTGGCAAATGGTAATGCTTGGTGAAAGTATGTACAGAACTCCAGGTAGCAGCTTCTAGGATGTCCCTGGTTGGTACGCCTCTGAGAAAGGCTGTAGAGGTAGACGCAGCCCTGCTCCAGTGGGATCGGATCCCCTGTGGGATAGGTTTTCCATGGTGCTTATAGCAGAAGTGAATGCAATGGCCTATCCATTTGGAGATAGTTCACTTTGAAATAGCCTTCCCCTCTTGTCCCTGCAGCAAATGCCACCAGCAGTTGTTCAGATTTTCTTTGAGGTTTAGACCTGTCCAAGTAGAATCTAAGTTGTCTGTGCATATCTAAGGACTGCAGTATTCATTTCCCATTGTTCTGTGGATTAGGAAAGAAGGCAGGCAAATGAATGGACTGATTAAAGGCCGCACTGGATACCACCTTTGACATGAAAGAAGGATTGGTCCTGAGGGACACCCTGTCTGCATGAAAGATGATGAAAGGCTCCACTGCCATAAGGGCCTGTAATTCAGATACCCTTCTTGCTGAATTGATGACTAAAAGAGAAGCTGTTTTCCAAGAAAGGAATTTTAAATCTGCAGTAGCAGCTGGCTCGAAAGCAGGAAGGGCGAGTTTCTCCAATACAAAGTTAAGGTCCCAGGCTGGAGTTGGAGCTCTCCTGGGTGGTCTTAGATTTTTGGCCCCTCTGAGGAACTGCCTGTGCAGTGGAAGAGAGAAGAGGGGAGGTTCTGTGTTATAATGAGGTGAAATGGCTGAGGCGTGCATTTGTATTGAGGAAAAAGACAGGCCCTTGTGAAGCATCTCAGTTAAGTATTGTAAAATCTGAGGTAAATTGGGCACTGCTGCGCTTATCCCTTGAGATAAGTTCCAGGCACAGAATCTTTTCCAGTTTTCAGCATAAGATATTTTAGTACTAGGCCTCCTTGCCTCTAAAATGACATCCATCACTGGTTTACTGAGGGACGGTAAAGGAGAGCTTAGGTAATTAGCCAGGCTGCTAGGTTCAGTGTTTGAAGCGGAGGGTGCAGAATCTGGTTCTCCTGCCGAGACAACAGGGTAGGAGTCTGAGGCAGGTGCCATGGGGCCAACAGTAACACACTGCAAAGGAGGGGGTACCAGTGTTGGCGTGGCCAAGCTGGTGCAATCAAACTCATAACTTGGTTTGTCTTGTTTGATCTTTAGTAGTATTTTGGAGAGCTGAGGCAGAGGAGGAAAGGCATAAACTGATAGGTTTTTCCAGCTGAAGGACAGAGCATCCACTTTCCAAGCTCGTCTGTGGGGAGTCCTTGAACAAAATTTTTCCAACTGATAGTTCTGGGGGAAGGCAAACAGGTCTATATCTGGACTCCCCCATTTGTTTGTCAACTTGTTGAAAATTCTTGGTTCCAATTTCCACTCGTGTGGGTCCATGAGGGTTAGTCCATCTGCCAGTGTATTTAGTTTTCCTGGCAGGAACTGAGTGTGTAGATGTACTTGGTAGCTCAAGGCTGTGTTCCACAATGCCATGGCTAGTCTGCAGAGGGGGTTAAGAATGTGTACCCCCTGCTTGTTTATGTACCACATAACAGTTGCATTGTCCATCTTTACCATTAATTGTCCTGGAAGAATGTGGTCCTTGAAGGCTGTCAGAGCATTTTGCACAGCTAACATTGAATTGGGTTCTATTTGCCCTGAATGCACTTCCCTGCCAGGTGCACCCCTCCCCCCCATGCATAGTCTGATGCGTCTGTTAGGGTTTGGGCAGCAGGGGGTAGTGTGAATGGTAGTCCCTTGTTTTGGTGGCAGGCCTCTGCCCACCAAAGGAACTCTAGGCATAGACAAGGAATGATAAGAATCATTGCTTCTGGATCCTGTGAATGTTGACACCATAGGCTTTTTAGATACAATTGTAGTTTCCTCATATGCAGTCTTGTATATGGAATTAGAAGAATGCAGGAGGCCATGAACCCCAAGTTTTGTAGCATTTGCCTTTCAAACAGCAGGGTTTTTGTGACCACTTGTTTGAAGTAGGTTGTCGAGTGAATTTGTTTCTCTGGTGTGAGGAAAGCCATCTGGGAAGTTGTATTCAAGCTTGCTGTCAGGAATATAATTGGATAGGGTACCAGGTGTGATTTCCTTTCGATAATGGTATACCCCAGACAAGTTAGCATCCTCTGTACAAAAGCATGTCCTGGTTTTCTGCCTGAATTAGATAATCGTCCAGGTATTTGTATATTTGAATATTTCTTTGTCTGCAAAATGCAATGACTGGAGCTAGGCACTTTGTGAATACCCTGGGCGCAGTAGATAAGCCAAAGGGCAGTGCAGAGAACTGATGGTGCATGTAGCCTGCTTTGAAGCGTAGGTATATTCTGCAAGATTCCCTGATGGGATGTGCAGGTATGCTTCCTTTAAATTTAATTTAGTGTTGCCAACCAGGCATCTTTGCTTAGCATAGGAAGCAACTGGTGAAGAGTCAGCATCTTGAATTTTGGTATCACCAAAAAGGTGTTTAGAGTAGGCAGGTCCAGGAAAGGACGCCATGAATGGTCTTTTCTGGGTACCAGGAAAAATCTCGAGTAGAAACCTTGTCCCTTTTTCTCTTCTGGTACCAACTGAATAGCCCCTATGCTTAAGAGAGAGTACTTGCTTTTGGGCCTCTTCCCACCGCTTTGGAGGTAGATCCGGCCAACCGCTTGGAGTTGCTGACATGTGGAAGTGAAATATGTACCCTTGGGACACTATTAAAAACTCATTTGTCCTGGGTAATGAGTCCCCAGTTCTTTGCATGAAGTGCAATCTTTTGGGGCAGTCAGTTGAGAAGTGCATGGAAGTTTTAAAAATAAGTCATTGAGACAGTTTACCATAGGGGGGAGTTTTATTACTCACAAATTTGGAAGTGGAGGCCCCCCACTGCTTAGTCCTGCGTGTCCCCTGGGACTGAAGCCTGGCTGCTCTACTGGATCTGGGTTTGGACTGAGATCATCTGGAAGAGGCAAGAAAGGACCAATTCTTAGAAGGCCAATGCCTACTAAATCTTGGAGGTTGTACTTGTAAAAAGTTTGCATAGGATTTAGCTTTTTCCTCCATCTTTTTAAGAACTTCTTCCTTGTTGCCAAACAGGTGGCCTTGATTTAAGGGAGCATCCAGTAATTTCGCTTTAACATGATCTGGCAAGGATTGCTCCTTAAGCCAAGCATGCCTTCTAAGTACGGAACCAATTACCGCAGCCCTGCAAGATGCAGCTAGTGAATCAAAACCACATTGCAATGTAGGTTTATCAACTTGTTCAGCTGAATGCATAAAATCCTGTAAATCCTTATTTTCAGCACAATCAGGAGTCAACATAATTTTTGTTTAAGCAATCCAATAATACGCAGCTGATACTTTAACATATGAAACTGGCAATTCAAGGCCCTAATGGCCAAAGTTGCAGAAGTGTATACCTTCTTACCCAATCTATCCCGCGCCCTGGAGTCTCCATCAGTGGGGGTAGGATTTTTGGCAGTAGTAGCGTTAATGCCCTTGGGTCCCTATGAAATGGTTTCAGGATCCGCAGAAGGATTTTTGAAAAGGAACTTGAGAATCAGGAATCCTGCAATATCTATCAGGTTTTCTGGAAGCAGGAATCCTGCAATATCTATCAGGTTTTCTGGAAGCAGGATGTAAAGAGTCAGGGACCATGCTAGATTCCGAAAAGGCATCATCAACAATGTCCACTACAGGAGGTATAGCTAAAGGCCTGTGCTGGGGCAGGAGTAAGAAATCCTTAAGCCTCTTTTTAGAATCAGAGAAATACTGATTTTCCCAATGAAAAAGCACCCAGAGAGTATGCAAGGTTTCACCAAAAGAGAAATCCTTTGGGGGGGGGGGTTGGGGGTGCAGAGGGAATAGAGTCCTCATCATCAGAATCCTCATAGGTAGATAAGGGTAAATCCTGATCAGAGGAAACAGAAATTTCAGAATCCTGGTCAGAAGTATCATAAGCAAACTCAGTCCTAGGTCTCTTACAGGGGGAAGGTTGGCTTCCCCCGATTAAAGTAATAAGGTCTTCAGTCATTCTTATCATTTGTTCTTCAGGCATAGAGGCCTGACCATGCGGTCTGGGCGTCAGTTTTCTAGGCATGGTTTGAGTTTTAAGCCTTGAAGAAGAAGATGGCGCCGGTTTAGTATGCAAGTCAGTAGGCCTGAATACACCCTCAGAAGCCAGTGCCTGCACAGCGGCTCTGGACCTATCCAAGGTAGAGAAATCCACAGGTTCCACAGTTGAAGCATCTCGCGGCATACCGGACTCTGAATGGGTCTCAGTGGAAGCCTGCAAATCGAAAGCAGTGGGTATCAGGGGCTGCGAAAGCGCCTCAGTGAGTACCGGTGAACTAGGCAGCCTGTCTTTATCTTTGTGTTTCTTCGGAATGTCGGTAGTCGGATGGCTTAACGAAGACATATTAGGATAATTGAACCGAGCACCAAAAAATTTAGAAGCGCAAATATACCAATGATGGACAGCTCGTGATTTAAATAAGGCACAAAACCGACAGCGAGGTAAGTCATGGTCAGGGCCTAAGCAAGGAATACAGTACGAATGAAAATGTTTATGGAGGTATTTGCTTTCCACAAGAAATGCAATTATTTACTTTTACTGACATCAGTTTAGAGCAAGAAAAAGTTTCCCCAACGGGGTACTTAGCTTTTAGTTGAAGACTTTCTGAAACACGGAAACGAAAATTTCATGAGTCGGCTGACCGGCACTTGCAAAACTGCTTCTGCTTCAGGCACCGCACGGCAAGAAAGAGTGATGTAATGATGTCGGATGCATGTTTTATACTCGACGACCTGACGTCAAAGAAGAAGAGAGACAGCAACTGATGCAGGACCCAAGACTTTGTTAATCAGGCTGACTGAGGGCTACCTGCAAGCAGATAACCCAAATGTAATGACTGCAACAGTGAAACACGAACATCTCCAGGTTGCAGCTTCCAGGATGTCTCTGGTAGGGACTCTCCTGAAAAATGCTGTAGAGGTAGAGGTAGCCCTAGTGGAATGAGTTATAATTCCCTGGGGGTAAGTTTTCCATGGTGTTTGTAGCAGAAATGGATGCAGTGTGCTATCCATTTGGAAATGGTTTGCTTTGAAATGGCCTTGCCCTCTGCCCCTGTAGCAGAGCTGTCTAGCAGCTGGTCAGATTTTCTGAAAGGTTTAGTCCTGTCAAGGTAGGAAGTACAGTTGTGTACACTTACCATAGCGTATTCACTGTTGCAGTCCTAACAAATGGGGTTATCCGGCCCCTGGTAGCCCTCGATCAGCCCAAATACCAAAGATAAGGGGATATGACGTTGGCTGCTATCGGTTGTATAGGACGTCAGTATCCTTGATACAAAAGGAGCCAGCTGACGTCACTTCCTCAGTCTTTCTTGCCACAAATGTCACGAGTCCCCAAGAAACAAGGCTTAGTCAAAATATAAAGCATCCTTGGAAAACTAAAGCAAATAAAGCCTGCACCTTAGGAAAGGAGAGTAGGAGAAAACCAAAAATGAGGGAAGGAGGGAGGGAAACCAGGACTGCAACAGTGAATACACTCGAACATCTGCATTTATGGTAAGTGTATACAACTGTACTATGCTCATAGTGTTTCACTGTTGCAGTCCAAAGCCCAGAGAAGAGGGAGGAGGTACCAACGCAATCAAGGACTGGCGAGAATGCCCCGCAGAACAGCAGTGGCAAACCCTGCCCTAATTTAGAAAACAAAGGCAAATTATAATGCTTTGTAAAAGTGTGTACAGAAGACCATGTGGCAGCCTCTACAATGTCTTTAGTAGGGACACCCCTTAAAAAAAGCTGCAGAAGTGGAGGCTGCTCTTGTGGAGTGGGTCCGCACTCCTTAAGGAGAAACCTTGCCATGGAAGGAACAAAAGGTAATACAGTGTGCAATCCATTTAGAAATGCGTTGCTTAGAATCACTTTACCCTGAGCCCCAGGAGCAAAGCTGACCAGACTTACGAAGATCCTTAGTCCTGTCCAGGTAGAACCTGTGCCGTCTGTGAACATTAAGAGAATGCAGGATCCTTAAACCTCTACTTTGAGGATTAGGGAAGAATGTAGGAAGGTGTATGGACTGATTAAGAGCAGACTAGAAACCACTTTCGGCATAAAACAAGGACTGGTCCCCAGGGAGACACGATTGGCATGGAAGAGGAGAAAAGGATCCACTGCCAAAATGCCTGCAGTTCTGAAACACTCCTAGCTGAAGAAATAGCCAAAAGGAATGCATCTTTCCAAGAGAGAAACTTTAAATTTGCAGTGGCAGCTGGCTCAAAAGGCGGAAGTGTAAGCTTCTCCAACACAAAATTAAAGGTCCCAGGCTGGAGTAGGTGCCCTTCTGGGAGGTTTAAAGTTGCTAGCACCCCTGAGAAACATTTTCAACAAAGGATGAGAGAAAACGGGCTGTTCAAAAGAACAGTAAGCAGAAATAGCTAAAGCGTGGATCTTGATAAAAGAAAAGAAAAGTCCGTCTAGAAGCAACTCAGCCAAGTATTCTAGGAACAGAGGAAGATTCGCCTTTTGCCTGCATCCATTGAGAGAATCTTTCCCAAATGCCACCGTAGGACTTCCTAGTGCTAGGCCTCCTGGCCTGACGAAGTACGTCAACCACCTGCTGAGGAAGACTAAGAGGAAGACAATTCATTCATATAAATGAGCCATGCTGCCAAATGGAGAGTCTGAAGATGAAACATTTTTCCCCTTTCCTGAACCAAAAGATCTGGTTTCAGAGGCAGATGCCAAGGAGGGAATTGGGAGAGACTGCGAAGCAGAGGATACCAATGCTGCATGGGCCAGTCTGGTGCTATGAGAATGGTCCTTGGCCTTTTGTCCCTGATCTTCAACAATACTATGAGAAGGAGGAAGAGGAGGAAGGCATAAACTGAAAGTAGCATCCAAGGGAAAGACAGAGCATCCCCTTTCCAGGCTTTGCTGCGATGCTGTCTGGTGCAAAAGAGTGGCAGAAGGTGGTTGCCCGGGGAAGAGAAAAGATCCACCTGTGAAGCATCCAAACGTTGAATGATGCTGTAAAAGACTGTTCTTTTCAGCTGCCACTCATGAGGATCTAGGGTTTGCCTGCTCAACCGGTCTGCCAAAACACAGTCTCCCTGGAAGAAACTGATCTAGAAGATATAGGCCCAATGATGCTGCTGTGGACCATAGAATCATGGTTTGTCCGCACAGTGGGTAAGAATGAGTCCCTCCCTGTTTGTTGATGTACCACATGACTATGGTGTTGTCTGTTCTGACCAGCAGAGTTCCAGGCGAAAGAAGATGCTTGAAATCCAGTAAGGCCTGGTGAACTACAATCAATTTCTTCAGATGTATGTGCAAGTGCATCTGTTGGGAGTTCCAATGTCCCTGTATGCATCTGCCATCCAGGTGAGCTCCTCAGTTATATTCCGATGAGTCTGTGGTCAGAACTCTTAATTGCAGGTGGTGGACGGAAAGGCATGTCCTTGTTTTGCAAACAGGCTACCGCCCACCATAGAAACTCTCTCTGCAGACAAGGAAGCAGAGGAATAATCACATCCAGGTCGTGTGTGTGTGTGTCGATGCCAAAGGTTCTTGAGGTACAATTGCAATTTCCTCATATGCAGCTTTTCATATGGAATCATGAGAATACAACAGGCCATGAATCCCAGAGCTTGCAGGGAGCTGGGACAGGCTTGCCAAGTCCCTGAAGTAAGCTGAAAGAGTTGTCTGCTTCTCCAAGGGAGATGTATCATCTGAGCGGCTGTGTTCAGACTCGCTCCCAGGAATGTTTCCTTTGATGGTACCATTTTTTTTACTTTTGCTCGTTGAGAGTGTAACCCAGGGAAGAGAGAAGGGTCTTTACAAATTCCAAATCCTTTAACAGCTGTTCCAGAGACTTTGCTTGAATCAGACAGTCATCCAAGTAAGGGTAAATCTGAATATTCTACTGTTGCAAAAAGCAATGACTGGAACCAGGCACTTCACGAAAACTCTGGAAGCAGTAGATAAGCCAAAGGGCAACACAGAGAATTGATAATGTTGCTTGCCCACTCTGAAACGAAAGAACTGCCTGCAGCTTTCCCTAATAGGGATGTGCAGATAAGCTTCTTTGAGATCCAAAGTTACCAGCCAGGAGTCCTTGTCCAACATTGGTAGCAACTGATGAAGAGTGAGCATTTTGAACTTTGGAATCACCAAGAAAGAGTTCAGAACAGATAGATCTAGGATAAGCCACCAGGTGCCTTTTTTTTTTTTTTTTTTTTCTTTTAATTTGGCACCGAGAAAAGTCTGGAATAAAAGCCTTGGCCTACTGCCCCCAGATGCAACAGAGACAAAACATGCATTTCTACTTCTGCCTTTTGATTGGCAGGAATGTTCAGGAATTCTTTGTGCACCAGAAATGTGTGGAAAGAAAACTTCTGAGTACCCATCTGCCTTCCATGATGGTAGCCCAGACCTTTGCAAAATTGGCTAACATTCCCTCTAAAGGATACTCTGGGTAAGCAGGAAAGTACAGTTGTGTACACTTACCATAAATGTAGATGTTAGAGTGTATTCACTGTTGCAGTCATTACATTTGGGTAATCCTGCTGGCCGGTTGCCCACAGCCGGCCTGAATTCCAAAGTCCTGGGTCCTGTGTCAGCCGCTGTTGTCCCTTCCCTGACATCAGGTCGTCAGGTGTATAAAAGAAGCAGCAGACGCCATTTTCTTCAGTTTTTCTTGCCCCAGATGTCAGGTGCCCCTTAAAAGGGTAGCCAGATTTTATATATATAAATCAATAAAATGCACCAATATAAAATTTACCTTCATCTATAAGCAAATACACCACATAGGTTGTATAAATCAGAGAAGGAAAGATAAGATCCATAGAAAAAAAGGGGGATGACGGGTGGGCAACCTGGACTGCAACAGTGAATACACTCGAACATCTACATTTATGGTAAGTGTAGACAACTGTATTATGTTCTTCGTGTTTCACTGTTGCAGTCATTACATTTGGGTACAGTCCCAAAGCTATGGTTGAGAGGCTGGAGCTAAACAGCATTAGGAGCGGCTACGAGGCCCTGCAGAACTGCAGTGGCAAAGCCTGCCCTGGATTTAGAGTAGAATGGCAGATGATAATGCTTTGTAATGGTGTGCACTGAACTCCAAGTAGTCGCCTCTAAAAAGTCTCTGGTTGGTACTCCCCTGAGAGAGAGGTTGCTGAAGTAGCTGCAGCTCTGGTGGAATGTGGACTAATACCCTTAGGCACTGGCTTGCCATGGTGTGAATAGCATAAACAAATGCAGTGGCCTATCCACTTTGAAATGGTCTGCTTTGAGATAGCCTTTCCTTGTGATTCTGCAGCATATGCCACTAGTAATTGCTCCGTATTCCAGAAAGCTTTGGTTCTGTCCAAGTAGAATCTAAGCTGTCTGTGTACATCCAAAGAGTGCAGAATTATCTCCCCCTTGTTCTGTGGATTTGGATAAAAAGTTGGCAGGTGAATAGTTTGGTTAAGAGCCACACTGGACACCACTTTAGGCATAAATGTTGGGTTTGTTCTCAGAGAGACCCTGTCTGGATAAAATATGATAAAAGCTTCCACAGCCATGAGTGCCTGTAGCTCCGAAACTCATCTTGCAGAAGTAATTGCTAGGAGCAGAGCTGTTTTCCAAGATAAAAACTTTATATCAACAGTAGCAGCTGGCTCAAAAGGAGGCAGGGTGAGCTTTTCCAAGACATAGTTGAGGTCCCATGCAGGTACTGGTGATCTCCTTGGAGGCCTTAAATGTTTGGCTCTTCTGAGGTACTGCTTTAATAAAGGATGTGAAAAAATTGGTGGCTCTGTATTGTAAATGAGCCGAAATGGCAGAGGCAAGAATTTTAATCTATGAAAAGGATAGGCCTTTGTCCAGCATCTCAGTTAAGTATTGCAAAATCTGAGGAATATTTGGTACAGTTGTATCAGTTCCTTGTGCCTGGTTCCAAGCACAGAATCTCTTCCATTTTCCCACAAGACTTTCTTGTACTAGGCCTTCTGGCTTCCAGAATGACACCATCTTTGCTAAGAGGCACGTTTTTTGTAAGACTACATTATCCGCCATGCTGCCAGGTTTAATGTCCCGAGTTGGCTGTGCAGGATCCGATTGTTTTGCTGGGACAGTAAACGAGGTAATTGAGGTAAGGTCCAAGCTGGGTAACGAGACAAGTTCCCTTAGGATGGATGCCAGTACTGGTGGGGCCAGTCTGGGGCAATCAGTATAATCGTTAGTTTCTCCTGTCTGACCTTTAGGAGTACCTTGGGGAGGAGAGGCAGTGGAGGGAAGGCATATACTGATAGGGCGTCCACTTTCCATGCTGGTCTGTGATAAGTCCTTGTGCAGAATCTTTTTAGTTAGTAGTTATGAGGGGAGGCAAACAGATGTCCGGGCATCCCCATTTCCTTGTTATCATGCTGAAGACTTGTGGATCCAGCTACCACTCGTGGGGATCCAGGAGGTTTCTGCTTAGTTTGTCTGCCACAGTATTTTCCTTTCCTGGCAGGAATTGTGCCTGAAAATGTACTTGGCAAGTCAAAGCAGTGTCCCACAATGTCAGGGCTAGTTTGCAAAGGGGGTAAGAATGTGTGCCCCCCTGCTTGTTTATATACCACATGACCGTGGTGTTTTGTCTGTCTTTATCAGTAGTTGTCCCAGATGAAGTAGGTCCTTGAAGACTGTCAGGGCATTTTGAACAGCTAGCATCTCTTTTTGACGGATATGTAGATGTATTTGGATTGAGGTCCATGTGCCCTGAATGCATCTTCCTGCCATGAGGGTCCCCCAGGCATAATCTGATGCATCCGTTGTTAGTGTCTACCTGGCTGGGGGTAATGTGAATGGCTGTCCCTTGTTCTGGTGACAAGCCTTTGCCCACCATCGAAACTCCTGTTGCAGACAGGGAATGAGAGTAATCATAGTTTCCAGGCTGTGGAAATGTTGAGTACAAACACTTTTTAGGTACCATTGATATGTTTCCTCATATGCAGTCTTGCATATCGAATTAGTAGGATGCAGGATGCCATGAAGCCCAAAGCCTGCAGAATTTTTCTTGCAGATAACTGGGCCTTTGTTGCCAACACTGTGAAATAGGTAGTTAGTTGCCTTTGTTTGTCTGGCGTGAGATAAACCAACTGGGCAGTTGTATTCAAGCTTGCACCCAGGAATGTTATATCTTGAGAGGGTACTAGTTTTGATTTCTTTTCGTTGACTGTGTACCCTAGGCATGTTAGAAGTCTTTTCGCAAACACCAGATGTTGAAGAATGTCCTTGTTCTCTGCTTGAATTAGACAAGTCGTCCAAGTAAGGGTATATTTGTATTCTTCTTTGTTTCCAGAATGCAATTGCTGGTGCCAGGCACTTTGGCTTATCTACTGTGTCCAGGGTCTTTACAAAGGGCAGTGCAGATAATTGGTAATGTATTGAACCAGTCTTGAATCTGAGGTGTCTTCTGCAGGATTGTCTGATTGGAACATGCAGGTATGCCTCTTAGGTCTAAAGTCACAAGCCAAGCGTTCTTGCCCAGCATGGGCAGAAGTTGCTGCAAAGTCAACATTTTGAATTTTGGAATATCCAGGAATGTGTTCAGAATAGACAGGTCCAGTATCGGCCTCCAGGCCTTGTCCTTTCTGGGTACCAAGAACAGTCTTGAGTAAAATCCTTGTCCCCGCTCTTGCTCTGGTACTTGCTGAATGGCCCCCATGTCCATGAGGGATGAAACTTGTTTTTGTGCCTCTGCCATTGATTTTTTGGCAGATCTGGCCAGCCGTTTGCCTTTGGCAGAGTATGGAAATGGAATTTGTAGCCTTGTGACACTATTTAGAACCCATTTGTCTTGGGTTATAATGTGCCAATTTTGAGCAAAAAATGCTATTTTTCCCCCTAAGGGTGCTGCCACAAGATAAGTGCTTGGTGCAGGCAGGGGAAAGTCATTGGGACTGCTTTCTGTATGTTTGTGCTTTATCTTCTCCAGCTTTGGAGGTAGAAGCACCCCATTGTTTTGACCTATAAGAACCTTGCGCCTGGGATCTGCCCCTTGGGCGTCTGGTTCTGCCCCTTTGAGGTCTGTCTGACACAGGAAAAGACCAATATTTTTGGTAGGCTAGTGTCTACTAAACCTAGGTGGCTGTACTTGTAAAAACTTTAACAGCTTGCATAGATTTAGCTTTGTCTTCCATTTTCTTTAAACACCTCTTCTGCCTTGGCACCAAACAAAGTATCATGCTGTAAAGGTGCATCTAGTAACTTAACTTTAACATGATCAGGTCGATTTTGTTCCTTTAACCAAGCATGCCTCCTAATTACAGAACCCGTAACTGCGGCCCTGCAGGAGGCCTCCAAAGAATCAAAACCACATTGCAAAGTATGCTTTCCAGCTTGTTCAGCTGCATGCAATAAATCATGCATTTCCTTGTTTTCAGCACATTCAGAATTTAACATCATTTTCTGTTTAAGCAATCCCATGAGATGTTGCAGATACTTGAGCATATGAAACTGACAGTTTAAGGCCCTTATAGCCAAAGTTGCAGATGTGTAAACCCCCCCCCCCCACCATCTATCCAGTGCCCTTGAATCTCTGTCAGAGGGGGTTGGGTTTTTTGCTGTAGAGGCCTTAACTCCCTTGGGACCCTGTGAAATAGTTTCTGTGTCAGCAGCAGGGTTTTTAAAAAGAAATTTGTGAGTCAGGAACCCTGTAATATCGGTCAGGCTTAACAGGAGCCGGAGGTCAGGGGTCAAACTAGACTCCGAAAACACATCTACAATGTCTAACACGGGGAATGGCTAGAGGCCTGTGCTGTGGTAGTAAAAGGAAATCCCCGAGCCTCTTTTTAGATTCTGAAAACTTGGCTTTCCCAGTGAAAATGCTCCCTCATGGTATGCAAGGTTTCCCCAAAGGAATAATCCTCAGGAGGGGATGATGAAGGTATAGATTCCTCAGCATCAGAATCCTCATAGGGGGGTAAAGAATATCCCTGATCAGAAGAGGAATCAGAAGAAATAGAAACTTGATCTGAAGATTCATAGTCAGTCTCTTGCCTAGGCCTCTCATCAGGAAGGGGATGGAAACCCCTGATCAAGGTAATCAGGTCTTTGGCCATCTTGATCATCTGTTTTTTGGGCATATAGGCCTGTACACGTGGCTCAGGAGTTTGTTTCTTTGCTTTAGAAGCTGCTTTAGTCTTTGAAGCTGAAGTCGTTTTAATGTAAAGATGTTGTGGTCTGAATACACCCTCAGAAGCCGGTACCTGCTCAGCGGCTCCAGACCCATCAGAGGGATTAGCGTCCGAGGCTCCAATACTTTGGAGTATCCAGCGGCATGGCCGACTCCACGTGGGAGTCAGTAGCGGCCTGTGACTCTAAAGTAGTGGGTGTCAGGGGCTGCGAAAGCACCTCAATGAGAACCGGCAACTGGCTTAGGAGAAGCTTTGTCGGTTTTGGGCCTTGGTTGTTTTTAATCTTTCCTTTTCTTTGCGTTTTTTGTAAACTCCGGTAGTCTGATGGCTATCCGACGACATTGTAGGATAATTAAACCTGCTACCAAAATACTTTAAAGCAAAAGTATACTGATGCTTAATAGTGTGTTGTTTAAACCTAGCACAAAACAGACAACCAGAAACGTTGTGATTAGGGCCTAGGCAAGGAATACAGTAAGAATGAAAATCCTTGAGGTATTTGCTTTCAACAAGTAATGCAATTATTAAACTTTTTCTGACATCTGTCTGGAGCAAGAAAAAAAGCTTCCCCAACAGGGTACTTAGCTTTATTGAAGACTTCGGTTCTGAAACTCAAACACGAAAATTTCAGGAGTCGGCCAACCGGCACTTGCGAACTGCTTCCACTTCGGGCACCGCACGGCAAGAAAGACTGAAGCAAATGGCGTTGGCTGCTTCTTTTATACCCCTGACTACCTGAAGTCAGGGGAAGGGGCGACAGCGGCCGACACAGGATGCGGGACTTTGGAATTCAGGCCGGCTGAGGGCAACCTGCTAGCAGGATTACCCAAATGTAATGACTGCAACAGTGAAACACCAAGAACATCAGGCAGAAGTTGGATAAAGTCATTGAGAATGCTTGGATTGAGATGCAAGCTTAGAACTTCCCAACTTAGAAGTGGAAGCACGCCATTGTTTAGTTCTTCGAGGAGTAGCCCCATGTCCCCTAGCAGATTTATAACCTCTGGACCTAGAACGGTTCTGTCTGCTGGTATCAGGAAAGCTCCAACTCTTAGAAGGGTAGTTCCTGGTAAAGTGAGGAGGTTGAACTTGCAGAAAATCTTTAACTGTTTGAATGGACTTGGCTTTATCCTCCATCTTACGGAGCACCTCTTCTGCTTTACTGCCAAAAAGATTATCTTTGTGAAAAGGTACATCTAAAAGCTTGGCCTTGACAGGATCTGGAAGGGGCTGTTCCCCAAGCTAAGCATGCCTCCCGATAACCGATCCAGTAGCTGCAGCCCTACAGGAAGCTTCAAGGATGTCAAAACCACAGTGCAATGAATGCTTGTTAACAAGACTGGCAGAATTAAGTAAATTCTACATATCCTTATTCTCCGCCAAGAGAGGCACACTGGAAATATTCAAGTTAATAGCCTCCAAGGTATGCTGCTGATACCCGAGCATATGAAAAGGGCAATTGGTAGACCTAATAGCAAGAGTGGCAGAGGTATAGGTTCATAGGTAGGTACTAGGCTATCTACCCAAAGGCATTTATAAGCCTAGCCAGAATCTGTTGGCTTTCGCCGCCCCCTTAGATTAGTTCCCTGTGCCTCTGTCCAGCAGACCCACTGAAGTGATCCCAGAGGTAAACTTTGTTTCCCATCCACTCGTCAAGATTTCTTTTGAAAAAAGTGTTAGCGAGGAGCTCTGCCTAACGTAGTTTTGATCTTGTTCCAAAGTATGGGAAGTCTCTGGGACAGGAATCTATCCCTCCAGCACGTCCTATTTATTGTTGTGGTGAGGTTTAGATACCAAGAGCATGTGGCTTGCGGGGATAAGGTTTTCTTTAGGTGGAGCATGTCCATCAATTCTGCCCCACCTGTCTGGATTCCTAGATACCAGAAATCTGTTTTTTTTCCGATAGGGAAACAGTGGCCTTAACCCCTATAGGCCCTTGAGAAATAACCTCTGGATCAGCCAGAGGATTACGAGGAGCTCTGCCTAACGTAGTTTGGGATCTTGTTTCAAAGTATGGGAAGTCTCTGGGACAGGAATCTATCCCTCCAGCACGTCCTATTTATTGTTGTGGTGAGGTTTAGATACCTAGAGCATGTGGCTTGCGGGGATAAGGTTTTCTTTAGGTGGAGCATGTCCATCAATTCTGCCCCACCTGTCTGGATTCCTAGATACCAGAAATCTGGTTTTTTTTCTGATAGGGAAACAGTGGCCTTAACCCCTATAGGCCCTTGAGAAATAACCTCTGGATCAGCCAGAGGATTACGATAAAGAAACAAATGGGAATCAGGAACGCTGTCAGGTTTCCAGGGAGCAGGAGGGACAGTTTGGAGACTAGGAATGTTCTAGAAAATTTGTCATTCACCCCGTCCAACAAAGGAGGAATAGCCAAAGGCTTGTGTTGAGGCAAATCCAAAAATTCTCTGATCCTTTTCTTGGATTGAGGATAGTCTTGACTTTCCCATTTAAAAGGCTCCCCAAGAGTATTCAAAAGTATCACAAAAAGAAAAATCCTCTGGAGGAGAGGCAGAAGGAATGGATTCCGCTGAATCAGAATCCTCAAAAGAAGAAAAAAAACCTGAGAAGCTTCCTCTTCATCAGCTGAAATGCTGGAAGTCTCAGTACCTGAAAAAAAAGATAAAGCCTCTGGATACAAAGCCCCGTCTCTTTTGGAAGGAGGAGGCCGAGAGCCCCTAATAAGAGTCAAAAGATCATTAGCCATTTTAACCATGTGAGATTGAGGGGACCGAGAAGCAGCTGGAGCCTGTTTCTTCAGATGTGCGACTAGAGGATTTAACAGAAAGCCGAAAGGACTCAGGAGGCATGGCCACAGAAGGGGTCGTCGGTATGTGCCTGCTGTCAGAACGAATAATGGAGGCCTCGGAAACAGGAGTCTGCTTAGTCCCAGGTTGAAGTTCGGAAGACAAAATGGAAGCCTGAGGCATGGAGGACTCAAACTGTCTCACCAGAGGCCTGGGGAGAAAAATCTGCAGACTGCAGGGGCTGCAAAGGTACCTCACTGACTACTACCTGACTGATGACCAACTTAACGTAGTCAGGCTGCCTCCTTTTGTATCAAAGATACTGATGTGCTATACAACCGACAGCAACCGACATCATATCCCCTTACCTTTGGTATTCGGGCTGATCGAGGACTACCGGGAGCCGGATAACCCCATTTGTTAGGACTGCAACAGTGAAACACGATGAACATCTGGAGTTGTCTGTGCACGTCCAAGGAGTGCAGGATCCTTTCCCCTTTATTCTGAGGATTAAGGAAAAAGGTTGGTAAATGGATGGATTGATTTAAAGCCACACTGGATACCACCTTGGGCATAAATGATGGGTTAGTCTTGAGGGAAACCCTGTCGGCATGGAAAATAATGAAGGGCTCCAGAGCCATTAGTGCCTGTAACTCAAGACACTCTTTTTGCTGAAGTGATGGCTAGCAGTAAGGCTGTTTTCCAAGAGAGTAATTTTAACTCTGCTGCAGCAGCAGGCACAAAAGGAAGGAAGCGTGAATTTCGCTAGTACAAAGCTAAGGTCCCAGGCAGTGGTGGGAGCTCTCCTCAGGGGCTTAAATTGTTACCTCCTCTCAGGAACTGTATGACGAGAGAGTGTGAGAAAAGGAGAAGTGGCTCAGTATTGTAATGAGCGGAGATAGCAGAGGCATGAATCTTAAATGATGAAAAGGACAGGCCTCTGTGGACAGGCCTCTGTGGAGCAGCTCTGCTAGGTAATCTAGGATTCGAGTTATGTGGGCACGGCTGTGTCCTTTCCTTGACACTGGCTCCAAGAACACTTTTCTGAATAGGATTTCCTAGTACTAGGCCTTCTGGCCTCAAGGATGATGTCCAGCATCTGTTTGCTGAGGGCTGCTGGTGGTGTATTCAGGGGATAAGCCAGGCTGCAAGGTTCAGGGTTTGCAGCTCTGGATGCAAAATCTGTCCCTTCTGCTGGGACAGCAGGGGGGGGTCTGATGTAGGTGCCAGGGTTGCACTGCTGTCAGACTGCGTAGGAGTGAGTACCAGTACTGGTGCGGCCAGCCTGTGGCAATAAGAAATGCCCTTGGTCTGTCCTGTTTGATCTTGAGTAGTACTTGAGAGGAGAAGCAGAGGGGGAATGGCATAAATTGAGAGGTTTTCCCATGTAAAGGATAGGGCATCCACTTTCCACGCTTTGTTGTGAGGGTTTCTCGTGCAAAATTTGCTCAACTGATGGTTTTGGGAGGAGGCAGAGGTCCACCTCTGGTGTCCCCCACCTGTGGATTAGAAGTTTGAATGAGTTGGGTTCCAGTAGATTTCTGCTCAAGTCGTCTGCCAGTGAATTTTGTTTGACTGGCAGGAATTGAGCTTGCAGGTGCACTTGGTTGCTCAAGGCTGTGTCACACAGAGCCATGGCTAGTCTGCAGAGTGGATAGGAATGGGTTCCCCCCCTGCTTTTTTATGTACCACATTACTGTGGTGTTGTCTGTCTTTATCAGGAGTTGTCCTGAAAGGATACGGTATTTGAAGGCTGTCAGAGCGTTCTGTATAGCTAACATTTCTTTTTGATTGATATGCAGGGGAATTTGTCCTGGGCTCCATTTGCCTTGAATGCTTTTGCCCGCCATGTGAGCCCCCCATGCATAGTCTGATGTGTCTTGTCAGGGTTTGGGTGGCGAGGGGTTGAGTGAAAGGGAGTCCCTTGTGGTCACATACCTCTGCCCACCAAAGGAACTCTGCCCTTAGGCAAAGAATGATAGGAACCACTGTTTCCATGTCCTAAGAATGTTGACACCAGAGAATTTTTAAGTACCACTGAAGTTTCCTCATATGCAGTCTTGCATATGGAATTAGTAGAATGCATGAGGCCATGAACCCTAGGACTTGCAGTATTTTTCTTGCAGATAGTTGGGTTTTGGTGGCCATTAGTTTGGAGCAGTTTGCCAAATAAGCCTGTTTTTCTGGAGTGAAGAATGCCATCTGGGAAGTTGTGTTCAAGCTTGTTCCAAGGAATACAATCTTTTGGCTGGGCACCAGTTGTGATTTCTTTTTGCTGATGGTGCACCCCAGAGAAGGAGTCTCTTTACAAATGCCAGGTGCTGAAGTAGCAATTACTGACTGTCTGCCTGAATCAGGCAAGCGTCCAAGTATGGGTAAATTTGAATATTTCTCTACCTGCAGTATGCAATGGCTGGAGCCAGGCACTTTGTTAACACCCAGAAGCCAAGTGCAGAGAACAGATAATGCATACAGCCTGCCCTGAAACATAGATATTTCCTGCAAGACTCCCTTATGAGGATGTGCAGATAAGCTTTTAAGTCTAGAGTGACTAGCCAGGTGTCTTTGGCTAGCATAGGAAAAAGGTGTTGCAGTGTAAGCATTTTGAATTATGGGACCACCTGGAAGGTGTTGAAAATTGACTGATCCAGGACGGCGCCAAGAGCTCTCTTTTCTGGACACCAGTAGCAGTCTGGAGTAGAAACCCTGTCCCCCTTGCTCTGTTGGAACAGGTTGAATAGCCCCGATACGGAGATGAGAAAGTACGTGCTTTTGAGCCTCTGCCCACTGGTTTGAAGGAAGGTCTGGCATCTCGTTTGGGGTTGGCAGAGAGTGGAAGTAGAATCTGTATCCCTGGGATACAAGGTTTAGGACCCATTGGTCTTTGGCAACGGACATCCAGTTTTCTGCATGCAGAGCGTGTTTTCCTCCTGGGGTGCAACTACTTTGGTATGGCTGGGAAGGATGATAGACAAGTCATTGTGAACTTTTCCCATAAAGGGGTGGCTTACCACTCCCTGTTTTTGAGGTGGTAGCACTCCATTGTTTAGATCTCTGTATACCCTGAGACTGTAGTCTTGGTGGTCTGTTGCCCCTGGGTTTGGACTGAGAAGGCCCAGGAGGGACTGCAAAGGACCAGTTTTTGGAAGGCCAATGCCTACTGAATCTAGGTGGCTGCACCTGTGAGAAATCTTTGAACAGTTAGCATAGATTTAGCTTTTTCCTCCATCTTTTTAAGAACAACTTCTGCTTTTGTGCCAAACAAACGTTCCTGGTTTAATGGAGCAGCTAGTAATTTTGCTTGGCATGGTCTGGCAAGATTTGTTCCTTCAGCCAAGCATGCCTTCTCAGTACAGACCTAGTGACAGCAGCCCTGCAAGATGCTTCTTAAGGCATCAAAGCCACACTGCAGAGTATGTTTACTAACTTGGTTTGCAGAATGCATTAACTCTTGTAAATCTTCATTTTCTGTACAATCTGGAAGCAGCATTTTTGTTTAATTAGTCCCATAATATGCTGCTGGTACTTCAACATGTGAAACTAGCAATTCAAAGCCCTGATGGCAAGAGTTGCAGATGGGTACCTTCTTACCCCCATCTGTCTAAAGCTCTAGAATCCCTGTCCGAAGGGGTAGGGTTTTTAGCTGTAGCAGCCTTAATGCCTTTAGGTCCCTGGGAAATGGTCTCTGGATCCGCAGTGGGAATCTTAAAGAGAAATTTGTCAGAGTCAGGTACTCTGTAGTACCGGTCAGGCTTTCTAGGAGCTGGTGGTAAAGTATCAAGAGTAAGACTGGATTCCATGAAGACATCATCTACAATATCCAGCACAGGGGGTTTAGCTACAGGCCTGTGCTAAGGCAAGTCTAAAAATGTTCTGAGTCTCTTTTTGGGCTGAGGGTAGTCCTGGCATTCCCAGCGGAAATGCTCTAAGGTATGCAATGTTTCACCAAAAGAAAAATCCTCTGGAGGGGAGGCAGAGGGAATGGTATCCTCTGCATCAGAATCCTCCTAGATAGATAAGGGTAAGTCCTGGTAATCAGAAGGATCCGAGTCATCAGACTCATGGTCTGTAGAATCAGAAGGAAAATCAATTATTTGGTCTTTTAGAGGGGGGAAGGCTGGCTTCCCCTAAATAAGGTTATAAGGTCTTCAGCCATTCCAAGCATTTGATTCTGCGGCATGGGAGCTTGAGCATGCTGTTTGGCTGTCGGTTTTCTAGGCGTACTGCGAACTCTGGGCCTGAGAAACTCGGTAGTTTCAGTCAAAAATGAAGTTGTCTGTTTCGAAGAAGCATCTCGCGGCATACTATGAATGGGTCTCAGCAGAGGCCTGCGAATCTGTAGAAGCGGGTATCGGGGGCTGCGAATGCACCTCACTGAGTACAGGCGGACTGGCGACTAGCTTAACGGAAGCCTTGGCAGCAGTTTTGGACCTATGCGGTCTGTCTTTACCGATCTTCCGAAAAAAAACATAAGGATGGTCTGATGGCTTATCAAAGCCATTTCGGAATACGGAGAACGAGACGGAAAGAATTTAGTGACAAAAGATAGCCAGATGACGAATAGTTCGGGTGTTAAACAAGGCACAAAACAAGACAGCAAGGAATGTCATGGTCTGGGCCTAAACAGGTGATGCAGTAAGAATGAAAATCTGAGAGGTATTTGCTTTCCACAGGCAAGACAATTTTCTGACAATCTGTTAGAGCAAGAAAAAAAAAAGATCCCCAACAGGGTACTTAGCCTTAGAAGACTTCAGGTATGAAATGCTTAACGAAAATTTCAGGTAGGGCCGACTGGCAGTTGCCAACTGCTTCCGCTTCGGGCTCCCACGCAGCAAGAAAAGCTGATGTAATGGCGTCGGCTGCATGTTTTATACCCCTGACATCATGGAAGAGGCGACCGCATCCGACGTAGAAATCCCAAGACTCTGGTATTCGGGCCGACAGGACAACCTGCAGGCAGATAACCCAAGTGTGATGACTGCAACAGTGAAACATGAAGAACATAAATTTCTCTCCAAGGAAGGAATCTGTCTTCCAGGCCTTCTTGCATGAAATCTTGGAACAAAATCTTGCCAGTTGATTGTTCAAAAAAAAAGTCTATCTGAAGGTGTCCTCCAGGACTTCATGCAAGATCCATCTGCAAGCAGAAATCTGGCCAGCTGAGTTTTCAAAAAAGAGGCACAGAGATCTACTGGACAAACTCTCAGATAGATCAAAGCTTCTAAGATCTTCTGAATTAGTTTTCATTCATGAGGGTCTGCCCTCGCCCTGCTCAGCTTGTCTACCACGTAATTTTGCTCTCACTGTAGGATGCCTAAAGCATGAGACTGTGCTGTGAAGCTATTTCCCAAGCTAACATTTCTAGCATGTAGATGGGGTATGACCTGGTTACCCCTTGCTTGCTGATGTACCACATAAACATGATATCTGTAACAACTTGAAGTCCCGGGGACCAAAGATATTATTCAGAGAAAGAGTTGAGTGCCTTGACCAGAGCAAGCATCTCTTACATTTGTGAGCTTGTGTCTGCCCTTTGTGTTCCACACATCTTGCACTTTTATTCCTCCTGAAACTGCTCCACAAGCAAAATCCAAGGAGTCTGTGGTAACTAACTGCTTTGGGACAGGGATGGATGTTTGCTTTCACCACCAAGTGATTGGCAAACCTCAGCACTGGGATTTGAAAAGACAAAAAAGATATTGGTGCTGGGACCAGAAAGACTTTAGACTCCACATGAGAAAGATACAGTGGTATCTGATCAGGGTATCATGAGAATCAGATGCCATGAGACAGAAAAATCCTGGAGGCATTCCCTCACAGTGACAGATGTCTGAGTGGACAACCTAGAAAATAAGAAAAGCTCTGAACTGTGATGTCTAGTTGACATCCCAGAAACACAATCCTGTGAGAAAAAAAAATCAAGGAAAAACTTTTGAAAGTAATAGCAAAACCCCAGCTTGTGCAAGAGATCCGTCACCCAAGAGATAAATTCCAGAACCTTTATAAAAAGACTCTGCAAAGATAAAAAAAGGTCATCTAAATATGGAAAAATGTAGATACCATGAGCTATAACTGAAGTTAGACACTTTAGAATATCCACTGCACCAACAGCATTTACAAAGGGTAAGGCAGAGAAAGTACAGTTGTGTACACTTACCATAAATGTAGATGTTTAGAGTGTATTCACTGTTGCAGTCATTACATTTGGGTAATCTGCTGGCAGGTTGCCCTCAGTCGGCCTGATTAACAAAAAGTCTTGGGTCCTGCGTCAGTTGCTGTCCCTTCTTCCAGGACGTCAGGTCTTCAGGGGTATAAAACATGCAGCCGACACTATTACATCAGTTTTACTTGCCCCAGATGTCAGGTGCTCCCCAAATGGGGGCAAATAATGGTTTGTTTTGAAATAGCCTTCCCCTCTGCTCCAGCAGCAAACACTACTAGCAATTGTTCAGATTTTCTGCGAAATTTAGTTCTGTCCAAGTAGAATCTAAGTTGTCTGTGTACGTCCAAAGAATGCAGAATCCATTCCTTTGTTTTGTGGATTGGGATAGAAGGTTGGCAAATGAATGGACTGGTTAAGGAGCCACACTGGAAACCACCTTGGGCATGAAGGATGGATTGGTCAGAGATACCCTGTCTGCATGAAAGATGATGAAAGGCTCCACTGCCATAAGGGCCTGCAATTCAGATATCCTTCTAGCTGAAGTGATTGCTAAGAGGAAGGCTGTTTTCCAAGAAAGAAATTTTAAGTCTGCAGTTGCAGCTGGCTCAAAAGGAGGTACAGTGAGCTTTTCCAATACAAAGTTAAAGGTCCCAGGCTGGAGTAGGGGCTCTCCTGGGTGGTCTTAAAATATTTGGCCCCTCTGAGGAACGGTTTCAGCAGGGGGCGAGAGAAGAGGGTAGGCTCAGTATTATGTGCTGAAATGGCTAAGACATGAATTTTAATAGAAGAGAAGGAAAGGCCCTTGTTAAGTATTGCAACATGCGGTAAAAGCTGGGCACGATGTGCCTGAACTTGGCTCCAGGAGCAGTATCTTTTCCACTTTTCAGCATAGGATTTTCTAGTACTAGGCCTCCTTGCCTCCAGGATGACATCCAGCACTTGCTTACTGAGGGATGGTATTGGAGAGCTCAAGTAATTAAGCCAGTCTGCATGGTTCAGGGTTTGAAGCTGGGGATGCAGAATCTGGCCCTCCTGCTGGGACAGCAGGGAAAGGGTCTGAGGCAGGTGCCATGGCTCCAGCAGTGACATACTGCGTAAGAGGGGGTACCAGTGTTGACATGGCCAGTATGGTGCAATGAGTATTGTCCTTGATTTATCCCGTTTGATCTTTAGTAGAACTTTCGAGAGGAGAGGCAGAGGGGGAAAGGCATAAACTGAGGCTTGCCCAGGTGAAGGACAGGGCATCCACTTTCCAAGCTTGTCTGTGGGGAGTCCTTGTGCAGAATATGTCCAATTGGTAGTTCCGAGGGGAGGCAAAACAAGTCCATCTCTGGGCTCTCCCATTTTTTTTCAACATGTTGAATATCTTTGGTTCCAGTTTCCACTTGTGTGGGTCCATGAGATTTCTGCTTAGGTCGTCTGCCAGTGACTTTAGCTTGCCTGGCAGGAATTGAGCTTGTAGATGCACTTGGTATCTCAAGGCTGTGTTCCACAGAGCCATGGCTAGTCCGCAGAGATGGTATGAGTGGGTTCCCACCTGCTTGTTTATGTACCACTTAACAGTGGTGTTGTCTGTCTTTACCAATAACTGTCCTGGAAGAATGTGGTCCTTGAAGGCGGTCAGAGAATTCTGTACAGCTAACATTTCTTTTTGATTGATATGCACGTGCATTTGACTCAGGTTCCATTTGCCCTGAATGCACTGCCCTGCCAAATGAGCCCCCCCCCATGCATAGTCTGATGCGTGTGTTGTTAGGGTTTGGGCGGCAGGGGGTAGAGTGAATGGCAGTCCCTTGTTGCGGTAGCAAGCCTCTGTCCACCAAGGAACTCTGCCTTTATACAATGAATGATAGGAATCATAGTTTCCAGGTCCTGAGAATGTTGACACCATAGGCTTTTTAGATACCATTGTAGGCTCCTCATATGCAGTCTTGCATATGGAATTAGTAAGATGCAAGAGGTCATGAACCCCAGGTCTTGCAGTATTTTCCTTGCAGATAGCTGGGTCTTTGTGGCCAGTTGTTTGAAGTAGGCTGTCAAATAGACTTGTTTCTCTGGTGTGAGGTAGGCCAGCTGGGAAGTTGTGTTCAAGCTTGCTCCCGGGAATACAATTTGTTGACAGGGTGCTAGGTGAGATTTCTTTTCGTTTACGGTGTTCCCCAGTGAGGTTAGCAGTTTCTTTACAAATGCCAGATGGTGTAAAAGTATGTCTTGGCTTTCTGCCTGAATTAGACAATTGTCCAGGTATGGGTATATTTGAATATTTCTTTGCCCGCAAAATGCAATGACTGGAGGTAGGCACTTTGTGAATACCCTGGGAGCAGTAGATAAGCCAAAGGGCAGTGAAGAGAACTGATGGTGCATGTAGCCTGCTCTGAAGCACTGGTATTTTCTGCAAGATTCCCTTATTGGGACGTGCAGGTAGGCTTCCTGAAAGTCTAATGTTGCCAACCATGGCATTTTTGCCTAACATAGGAAGCAGCTGATGAAGAGTTAGCATTTTGAATTTTGGGAATTACCAAAAAGGTGTTTCGGATAGACAGGTCCAAGATAGGAAGCTAGGAGTGGTCTTTTCTGGGTACCAGGAAAAGTCTTGAGTAAAATCCTTGTCCCCATTCTTCTTCTGGGACAGGCTGAATAGCCCTGATACTTAGAAGAGAGAGAGAGGAACCTGCTGTTGAGCCTCTGCCCACTGATTTGGGGGCAGGTCTGGCCAACCATTTGGGGTTGGTAAGGTGTGGAAGTGGAATCTGTATCCTTGGGAAACTATATTTAAAACCCATTTGTCTTGGGTAATGAGTTACCAATTTTCTGCATGCAGGGCAATCTTTTCCCCTAAAAGGAGCAGTCAGTTGAGCAGGGCTTTAAAAGGTTGAAGGTTAAGTCATTGTGACAGTTTACCATAGGGGGGTGTCTTACTACTTCCAGCTTTGGAAGTGGGAGCTCCTCGCTGCTTAGGCCTGTGAGTACCCTGAGACTGCATCCTAGGTGGTCTGCTTTTCCTGGGTTTGGACTGAAGGCCTGGATGAGACAGTAAAGGACCAATTCTTAGAAGGCCAATGTCTACTAAATCTGGGAGGCTATACTTGCAGGAAATCTTTAACATTTTGCATAGATTTAGCTTTTTCCTCCATCTTTTTATGTATTTCTTCTGCTTTGGTGCCAAACAGGCAGTCTTGGTTTAAGGGAGCATCCAGTAATTTAGCTTTAACATGATCTGGCAAACTTTGCTCCTTAAGCCAAGCATGCCTTCTAACAGACCCAGTGACAGCAGCCCTGCAAGATGCCTCGAGTCAAAACCACGTTGCAAAGTAGGTTTACCAACTTTTTCAGCAGAATACATTAAATCATGTAATTCTTTATTTTCAGCACAGTCAGGAATCAACATCATTTTCTGTTCAAGTAATCCAATAATATGCTGCTGATTCTAACATACGAAACTGGCAGTTTAAGGCCCTAATAGCTAAAGTAGCAGAAGTGCATACCTTTTTATCCCACCTGTCTATGGCCCTGGAATCTCTATCAGAGGGGGTAGGGGTTTTAGCAGTAGTAGCCTTAATGCCTTTGGGTCCCAGAAAAATGGTCTCTGGATCCGCAGTAGGATTTTTGAAGAGGAACCTGTGAGAGTCAGGTATTCTGTAATACCAGTCAGGTTTCCTGGCAGCTGGACATAAGTGTCTGGGGCCAGGCTACATTCCAAGAAGGCATCATCTACAATGCCCAGTACAGGAGGGATAGCTAAAGGCCTGTGTTGAGGTAGGAGTAAGAATTCCCTAAGCCTCTTTTTGGAGTCACAGTAATCCTGGCTTTCCCAGAGGAAATGCTAAAAGTGTGCAAAGTTTCACCAAAAGAGAAATCTTCTGGAGGGGAAGCAGAGGGTAAGGAGTCCTCTGCATCAGAATCCTCATAGGTAGACCAGTGCAAATCCTGGTCATCAGAAGAAACAGAAATTTCAGAATCCTGATCTGAAGAATCAGAAGGAAAATCAGTTCTAGGTCTCTTGGGAGAAGACTGGCTTCCCCTAGAGTAATAAGGTCTTCAGCCATTATTATCATTTGTATTTTAGGCATATGGGCCTGACCATGCGGTTTGGACGTTGGATTTTTAGGCGTGGATCAAGTTTTAGGCCTTGAAGAATATGGCGTTGATTTGATATGCAAGTCAGTAGGCCTGAATACACCCTCAGAAGCCGGTGCTTGCAAAGCGGCTATGGACCCATCCAAGGTAGAGACTTCCACAGGTTCCATAGTCTAAGAAGCATCTCGTGGCATACCGGACTCCGAATGGGTCTCAGTGGAGGCCTGCAAATCTTAAGTAGCAGGTATCAGGGGCTGCAAAAGCGCCACATTGAGTACCGGCGAACTGGCAACTAGCTTAACGGAAGCATCATCGGCAGCTTTGGACCTATGCGGCCTGTCTCTGTCTTTATCTTTATGTTTTTTTGGAATGTCGGTAGTCGAATGGCCTACCAAAGCCATTTCTGGATAATTAAACAGAGTACCGAAATAGTTTGAAGAATGAATAAAGCACAAATGAAAATCTTTATGAGGTACTTGCTTTCCACAAGTAATACAATTGTTAACTTTTACGGACATTGGTTTAGAGCAAGAAAAAAAAAAAAAAAAAAGGATCCCCAACGGGGTACTTAGCTTTTTTTGAAGACTTCGGTTCTGAAAGTAGAAAACGAAAATTTCATGAGTAGGTCGACCAGCATTTGCGAACTGCTTCTGCTCCGGACACCGCACGGCAAGAAAGACTGATGTAATGGTGTTGGCTGCATGCTTTATACCCAGACTACCTGACGTCATGGAAGAAGACAGCAACCAACGCAGGACCCAAGACTTTGATAATCAGGCCGGCTGAGGGCTACCTGCAAGCAGATAACCCAAATGTAATGACTGCAACAGTGAAACACTAAGAACATCACTGCTTTTCTGTTTTTGTCAGATACAAAATATCATCTGCAAATAAAGCCAGCTTTTTGTGACCATCATACCATTTATATCCTTGAATTTCTTAAGTCCCTTATTTTCTTTGCCAATGGTTCTAAAATATAATGCAAATAAAGGGGAAAGAGGATACCGCTGCCTGATTCCTCTGCTCAAGCAGAAATGATCAGACATGACCCCACCCACTTTGATTTTCAACTCCAATCCCTCATGTATTCTCCTAATAAACCTTATAATTTTTTCAGGAAATGCAAATGTTTCCAGTGCCCTGCTTAAGAAGTCCCAGCTTACTCTGTCAAATGCTTTCTCTGCATCAAGAGCCAACAATGGTATTTCCATACATTCTGCACATTTGCCTGCCCTCCACAAAAAAACACACTGATCCATATCTATCAGTTTTGGTATTACTTTTGGCATTCTTTTAACTATTACATAGACATGGTTTAGTATCGAAATGGGCCTGTATGAAGCTGGATCCTTACTCTCTTTAGATAATACAGCTACCACTGTTTTCTTCCAGGATAGTGGCACTTCTCTTCCTCTTCAGATATAACCAAAACCTTCCAGATCTTTCAGGCTTTTCTCCTCCCAGCTTTCAGACTGCCACAGAATACCATCCATTTCTGGGGACTTTGGTTATACATCACAATTACCTCATCTCCTCCTACCCCAACTGTTAGTAAGAGAGTCTCATCTACATCTAACCTTGGCATATTTAAATTCTTCCATAAACATTTCCACTTGTATCTTTTCTTGATTTTCACATTTTCTGCTTTATAGAGACTCTCACAGAATTTCCGAAACATTTCTAATACCTCTAAGGATCTCATTATCTTCTTATCTAAGCTTGTGCATATTATCAAGGTAATCCCTTTTCTGCCTAGCATTCTGCAGTTGATCCTCTTGTTCTGTGAGGTTCCCCCTATTCTGCAACACTTTCACATTTGTCAGTCCCTCTAAATACTTGGTTACTTCTTAACCACTGCTCCCTTTCTTTTATTTCCATCCCATTTTTAAACACCACCTTAACTTTACCCCACTCCTTAGCTATATTTTCAGAAGAAATTTCTATCCTCTCTACAGCTCCTGAATAATCTCCACTACCCATTCCTTAAATTCCTCTTTTCAACAGATAGGAGGGAAAGCGCCAAGGTCTCATTTTTATTTCACTACCCTGTGTTTTTATTTCAGCTATTATTGGCACATGACCTGAAATAGTTATTGGATAGGTATCAAGACAGTCAATTAAATTAATGTATTCCTGTGAAATGTAAAATTCTGTCTTGCCTAGGCAAGTCAGCAGCTGATGCCCCAAGGATTATTTTCTGGTTTCCCTGTTATCCAGATGTACTCTGCTTGATGCGGAGATGGAGTCTATTCCACAGATGGGGGAAGTCTCGAACACAAATCTGTCCTGCCAACAAGTCCTATTGATGTCACAGACCAGGTTGTGGCCGCACGTGCGAGTTACTTGAGTGGAGCTTGACATGCAGCAGTCCCATCAAAGCAGGGTCAGGGATCCCCTTGTATGCCAGACAGAGGTCACCGCTGAGGAGTCTGTATGAAACAGCAGAGAGACAAGGCTTTCAGCTTATCTGTGTATGGTACATGTTTGAGACCCCGGATTCTCCTGCTGAGGAACCTTTGCAGTCTCCAGCTGCTGCATGTGCTTTGCGAGGTACATGCAGAATGGGACCCTGTACTCAATAATGGGCCTTATAAGGGAAGAATACAGGGGATGTTATGACCTCCTTTGTCCCTGGATGAAATACCCTTACTTATGAGGTGAGCCATGTAGAAAGCTTTCCTTACAATGGAAGCAACATGGTCATCAAAAGTCAGGTTGCTATCAACTTGTGTGCCCAAATCCCTCACGACTGATTGCATGCTTAGGACATGGTTATTAATGTGATAATTTGTGGGGGTCATCACTCTTCCCAAAAGGGACGATTATCCATTTTTTGGTATTCAGTTTGAGGCCATGTTTCTGGCACAAGTCATTTGTCTGGAGGAGACCCTCTTGGAGGATGTCCACATCACTAGGGGAATTGACAACAGTGCCCAGTTTGCAGTGATCTGCAAACTTGGTCAGCCATAACTCACTGGTTTTGGCCTGCTCCTCAAAAAAGTATATCCCAAACAGAGGCCGCAAGACTGAGCCCTGGAGTAAGCCACTTGCTACGGATCTACTGCTTGAGGTGGCTTCCCCTATTGTGACTAGGTGGGTTCCATCAGTGAGCCAGTTTGCTACCCATCTGGTGACATAGATCGATGCATAGTTGAGAGTTTATCTATCATGCCTGAGTGAGGAATAGTGTCGAAGGCTTTGGCCAGGTCAAGGTAGGTGGTGTGCAGTCTTCTCCTCATCCATGGCTTTGGTGACTGTCTCAAAGTAGCCGACCAAATTTAACAGACATGACCTGCCCTTGACGAAGCCACACTGTGTGGGATTGAGTGTTTGGAGGCTGCCAATGTCCTTATCAAGGAGGTCTATGGTAATGCGTTCCATGGCCTTGCAGATCAGGCTAGTTAGGCTGATCGGTCTATTTCCCTTATCGGTGGAAGCTCCACCATTGTGCAAAGGGATGACAGTGGCCATCCTCCACTCAGCTGGGTTGAAGCTGGTACTCAGGCTTTTGTTGAATAGCGCACCTAATGGTGCTGCAAGTTCCTGCCTGAGTTCATGTAGGATGCAGCCTGGGATGTTTTCGGGTCCAAAGAAGGCTGTATTTTTTGCCTTTGAGACAGCAGTGATGACCTGTTCCCCAAATGTAAGGGGAAGGGGCAGGTACTGGGGATGTCCTGATTTAAAGTTTGGGGGGGTGACAGACAGGTGAAGTTTTCAGTGAATCTGTCAGCCAACAAGTTTGCTACATCTATGGCATTTGTGTATGTGGTGTCCTTGACCAGCAGTTCTGAACAGATATGGGTGCTTCTTTTGAGACTGTAGACATATGTGAATAAGGCCTTATGATTGCCTCTAGTAGATGTGGCCAATTTGGACTCCAAGTTTGCTTTGGAGGATTTCACAAGTGCTCTTATTTGCTTGTTTAAGCCAAGAACAGACTACTTCCATTTGGGCACCAACAATTTTTTCCTTTTGTTAGAGTTTATTTATTGCAGATGTCCACCAGACAGGTTTACTCTTCCTTGCAAGAGATGATTTAGTCCCTTAGCACTACAAATCTACCATTATTACCTTTTTATCACTACATTAGCTCCTCTTGCAATTAATAAGTACTCATCTTTTCATTTGCCCCAAGTATTCTTCTATAACAGTCCTGAAAACCTCTCTATCAAATTCACATGTTGATTTCCAAGTGTGTTTTCTGTAACAGCTATTTGCCCTCTACATTTTAATATAGTTACTACCGTTTCTTGTTGGTATTTATATGAGGCCATTTACATTACTTTCTTTAAATGTCTAAAGTATCACTGTATTAAAAAGTTGTTATTCCCACCTTTTATGTACAACCTTTTTTGTTAAAAATCTAGTTCCAGCTTTTGTGTTGTATGCACACGCTGTTTGGCGGGTTGAACTTTTATACAGTTGTTTCTGGTCATATCCATTTGAGCCTGTCACATCTTATAAAAGCTTATTGTTTTATTGAAAGCCCTCAAAAAAAAAAAAAAAACACTATGTACACCTTCAAATATTGAAGTTTTAACCTCCTAACAGGAACGAGAGTCCCAAACCTGACAGCCACACTCACAGATTTAAGCTAACCTAAAAAAGTCCATCCATGCTAAGACACATGGTGCAGCCTCTGCTTCTAAGTGCTGACTGGTTTTGTCTTGTCTTTATAGCTCTCCCAGCTGGGAAAACCCCTGAATGCTTCCTGAGAACATTATCTCTTAGCCAAGTCCTCATTTTTCCACCTCAAACAATAAATCAATCACTATCCACCAGTCTGTAAGCCAGTTTCTTTTTATCAGATTGTCTCCATGGTAACATGAAAACCAGCTGCAGAATTGTTACTGAACTTACATGTATTTGCTAGAAAAGAAGCCTTGTAATATTCAATGCTCTTTTTAAGTTAATTGCCCTCTCATCAATCTAAGGTCTTTATTGCATTTATTTCCTCATGCAAGAATGGGAAAAAGCACATTAATGTCTTTCTGATCATGCTTTTTAACCAGGCTTTTTTATGCATAGCTCACATTTCTTAAAACTGAATGAGAGAGAGAGAGGAAAAGAAGAGAAAAAAAAAAAAAAAAAAAAACACACACACACCACAGCAGCAGCATTTGTTTATAATCCCCATTACACTTAAAAATAACTGAAAAAAAGTTTACTTTGTAGCATGTAGTGGCTTGCTCATTCTTAACTGGACACCCACTACATTTTTAGAGGGTCAAAGGAGAAAAAACAAATGTCAAGATGCATATCCACACACAACACACACCACCATATCCACACATCAACAGGACCACCAAGTCACCCATTCGCAGGTCTCTGCCACGTCTGAACAAACAAGAAGCCCCAGTAAACATCCACATGGAGGAGATGCAGATTCTACAGTACCCCAAACATGACCCGAAACAAAGAACAAAGCACTGAGAGACACATATGCAGACTACATGACATTTTAACTTTTCTTAATGAGCACTCTGTAAACATCTAACATGCGAAGAAAATATTTCTGAACTCTGAGACTACAGAGAAAACTAATAGCCAGAAGCTCAACGTCTTCATAGCCAACATTATTGGTTCATAGGCAATTACTATGCAAAATGACCCTAAAGGACATTACGTATAGCCATGCTTCCCAAAAGTATTTGGCAGGTTTTGATACTACTCATTGTGTAAGGGGTATAGCCTGGGTAAGAGTGGTCAAACAAATGCAAGCCTCCTCTTTCCAACAGGGATGTAGGTAACAGACAAGGGGTACATTTAAAAATTTCCCCATACACTGACACAAGTGGAGCATGAATAAGCTTCACATAGCTAGGAAGCCTGTTCCAGCGAAGGGGTAGCCCCAGACACTTACCTTTCCCTCCAATGAGTGTTTTTATGTTGTAGATGATATTTAGGTCCCAAGATCGGGCGTTTCTGATGCAAACTGTTTTGTAGATATAAAAACACTTCCGCAATGGCTAATCAAAGGATGCTTTCTCCCTTGGCAAAGACCATAGAAAAATGTATCCACAAGCAATTGCTAGACCACCTAATTCAAAACAATATGCTGTCCAGCTGTCAACATGGTTTCAGGCCTTCCCACAGCACTACTACTGCCCTCCTTTCCTTTATGGACTGTATCAACAAAAAAACATAACCTCAATATGCTTTCCTCTGCACTGTTTATAGATCTGTCCAAGGCATTCGATATGGTAAAGATATGGTAAATCACAAGATACTTACAAATATCCTCAAATCCCTGTCATTAGATGCACTACCTAGAACGTGGTTCCAGTCCTACTTAGATAACAGACAACATGCTGCACTTTGGCATAATACTCTATCTACCCACCTGCTCGTTAACCTTGGTGTCCCCCAAGGGTCCATAGTGAGACCTCTCCTGTTTTCTATATTTATCAATGACCTTCACCTAGAAATTCCCCAAGTTACTTACATTCAATATGCAGCCGACTCCACACCTACATGCTCAGCCACATCAGTATCTGAACTTCACTCCCTTACCCAAAAGGTGTTTAACACAGTTGAACAATGGTTAACACAGCGCTGTCTCCTTCTGACCCCTAAAAAAACTGAGCTCCTCCTTTTTACCCCTACTTACAAGTCCCCCCCATAGATTTTACAGTCACATCCAATAATGGTACTCTCATATCCCCAGATCCAACTACTAGACATCACCATAGATAACAACCTTAACTTCGACACCCATATCAACAACACTACTGTTAATAAAAAACTAGGCTCTCTATACAGGATCAAACCTTTCCTCTCTCCCGCAGCTAGAATAACTGTTGCTCACACCCATTTAATCTCTACTCTCCTCTATTTCTCATCCATATACACTAATCCATCTAAAAATAACCTTAATAAAATGGAAAATTCCTATAACAACATAGCAAGATTTGCTATAGGCAACCCTTTCAGAACCCACCACTGTTACAATTTAACCGCTAGGCTGGCTTGAATTCCAAAATCAGCTAAAATTCCACCAACTGACCATTGTCCATAAAACTCTATACAAACCTACAAATACCCCAATAGTATCTACCCTCTTCATCCCCTACAATAATCTCGAAAGCCTACGATCATCACATAAACTTCTTGTCGGTATTTGTAAATCAAACACGGCTGGTGACTCTTCTCCGATACTGCTGGAAAATCCTGGAACCTTTTTCCCAATGAACCTTCCTCACTTCCCTCTATATCACTTTTCAAAACGAATTTAAAACTTTTCCTCAAAACACACTGGCTGTGACCCTGTACTGAACCTGACTATCAACTAGCTCTTCTTACTAGGTTCAGCCTACACTCCTCTTCTCAGTAACAAAGAGTCTATCTTAACAGCAAACCTTCTCCTTCTACATACTATTGCTTACATCATCTTAATTTCATCAATGTGAAAACTTTTGTACTAATTAATTGTTCATAAATCAGTTTCCTTCTCACATATATTATGTATTGAAACTGCATTGTGCATTACACAACTTATAATGGATTACATTCCATTATTTTATGGTCTTCTGACCGCTGATTATTTCCCACTAATGTACCTGCATTTGTTTACCTTAATTTGTATATATGGCTTTGTTACTGTTTTCATTTGGAGCTTATCTCCATGGGCCTCTACTGAAAATGGACATATATCCGGTTAGACTAGCACGGTCAACAAATGTAAAATAAATATATATACATAATAGATATATATATCTACAGCTCAAAGACATGGTAGGGCACTTTGCTTATGATAAGTTGTACCTAGAAGACCTCAAGTGCTTCATACTGCTTGACCAGCTTTGGAGTGCCTTTGTTTAATTGTTTGTTAATTAAACTCCTTCTCCTTTTGTCCTTTCTGTGCAGTAGGTGGTCTAAATGTCTGGAAGGTATTCTAGCCCTGCACTGCTGGGGTGATCTCCATGGCTTTAAACCAGGTTTCAAGAACTACACAGACCTCTACATTCTCTAGAGCAAGGAGAGCTTGCAAGTAGTAAAAGTTTTGTTTAGACTCCTGGCACTGAGCAGCATCATCCTTAGCAAAACCAACCCAGAATAATCTATGTCCAATAGTTATTATGTAGGCAATACCCACAAAAAGGACTATGGGGGTGGATAAGGTTTTACCCAATATTCTATAGCCTAGAAGGGACAGGTGTAAACCATACCGGACCAAGGATCAGTGTGTCAACTAAAATCCTTGCAAGCTAACAGACACTGTACCCCCTTCAAATAAAATCTATCTAGGTGTTTGTCCTGTAGTGCGTGTGGCAGGTAAGGTATAGTACAGTTTTGTACCCACTATAAATGTAGATGTTAGAGTGTATACACTGCTGCAGTCATTACACTTTGGAACTCGGGCCGACTGTGGGACTGCCTGACGGCAGGATAACCCGAGTTCCAAAGTCTTGGTCCGGCATCGGTTGCTGTCGCTTCTTCCCTGATGTCAGTGCGCCAGGGGTATATAAGATGCAGCCGACGCCATTTTCTTCAGTTTTTCTTGCCCCAGACGTCAGGTTCCACTGCCATTAGTGCCTGTAAATCTTTCGAGCTGAGGTGATTGCAAGGAGCAGAGCAGTTTTCTAAGAGACATATTTTAAGTCTGCTGAGTTAGCTGGCTCAAAAGGAGGCAAAGTTAAATTTTTCCAAGACGAAGTTGAGGTCCCAAGTTGGAGTTGGTGCTCTTCGGGGCGGTCTTATGTTTTTGGCCCCTCTCAGGTACTGTTTTAGCAAAGGATGGGAAAAAATTGGTGGATCCGTGTTGTAATGAGCAGAGATGGCAGAGGCATGGATCTTAATGGATGAAAAGGAGAGGCCTTTGTCCAGCATTTCAGTCAAATATTGCAGAATCTGAGGAATGTTTGGGACAAGAGGATCAAGGCTGTGAGCCTGGTTCCAGGCACAGAATCTCTTCCATTTATCTGAATAGGCTTTCCTAGTGCTAGGCCTCAGGCCTCCAAAATGACATCCATAACAGCTTTGGAGAGAGGCTCTGTTTGCTTGACTAAGGAATCTGCCATGCAGCCAGGTTTAAAGTCTTGAGCTGGCATTGAAGTATCCGAAACAGTCAGAAGTTGAGATTTGAGGCAAAATCCATGGTGGTCCTTGTGCTAAGTTCTTTAAGATTGGGTACCAGTGCTGGCGTGGCCAGTCTGGGGCAATCAGCATCATCTTTGGCCTTTCTTGTTTGGCTTTTATGAGCACCTTTGAAAGGAGAGGTATTGGTGGGAAAGCGTACACCTGTAGATTTTTCCAGCTGAATGAGAGGGCATCCACTTTCCATGCTTGTGGGTGGTAAGTCCTTGTACAGAATTTCTGTAGCTGGTAATTCATTGGGGATGCGAACAGATCTATGTCCGGGCTCCCCCATTTCTGTTTTATCATCCTGAACATTTGTGGATGTAATTTCCACTCGTGCGGCTCCACAATGTTTCTGCTTAAGTCATCTGCCAGTGTGTTTTTCTCTCATGGCAGGAATTGTGCTTGCAGATGAACTTGATAGGTTATAGCTGTGTTCCACAAGGTCATGGCTTGTCTGCAGAGGGGATATGAATGTGTGCCCCCTTGCTTGTTTATGTACCACATAACTGTGGTGTTGTCTGTCTTTAGTAGTAGTTGTCCTGGATGCAGAAGGTCCTTGAAAGCTATAAGGGCATTTTGTACAGCTAACATCTCTTTTTGATTGATGTGAAGATGCCTTTGTTCTGCGGTCCACTTGCCCTGAATACATTTTCCTGCTATGTGTGCTCCCCAGGCGTAATCCGAAGCATCTGTTGTCAGTGTTTGCCTGGCTGTGGGTTGAGTGAAAGGCTGTCCCTTGTTGAGGTGACAGGCTTGAGCCCACCATCGAAACTCCTGTTGAAGGCAAGGAATTAGTGGTATTACTGTTTCCAAACTGTGACAGTGTTGAGACCAGACACTCTTTAGGTACCATTGTAGTTTCCTCATATGTAGTTTAGCATATGGAATTAGTAGTATGCAAGATGCCATGTAACCCAAGGCCTGCAGAATTTTTCTTGCAGGGAGTTGGGTTTTTGTTGCCATTAATTGGAAATATTGAGTCAGTTGTCTTTGCTTGTCTGGCGTGAGATATGCCATCTGGGCCGTTGTATTTAAGCTGGCACCCAGGAATATTCTCTTGTGAGGGCACTAGTTTTAATTTCTTTTCGTTTACTGTGTAGAGCAGTCTTTTTACAAAACGCCAGATGCTTTAGAAGAAAGTCTTCGCTCTCTGCTTGAATAAGGCAGTCGTCCAAGTATGGGTATATTTGAATTCCTTTTTGTCTGCAAAATGCAATTACTGGTGCCAGGCATTTTGTAAAGACCCTGGGCGCAGTAGATAAGCCAAAGGGCAGTGCAGAGAATTGGTAATGCACTGAACCTAAGAATCTGAGGTATCTTCTACAATTTTGTCTAATAGGGACATGCAGGTGTGCCTCCTTGAGGTCCAAAGTTACGAGCCAAGCTTTCTTGCCCAGCATGGGAAGAAGCTGCTGTAGTGTCAACATTTTGAATTTTGGAACGTCCAGGTAAGTATTTAGAGAAGAAAGATCCAGAATGGGCCTCCAAGCTTTGTCCTTTCTGGGAACCAGAAAGAGTCTCGAGTAAAATCATTGTCCTTGTTCCTGTTTTGGTACCTTTTGAATAGCTCTCATGTCCATGAGTGCTGTAATTGTCTTTGAGCCTCTGCCCATTGATCTGGTGGCAGATTTGGCATTCCTTTTAACCTTGGCAGAGTGTGAAAGTGGAACGTGTAACCTTGAGACACAATATTGAGAACCCATTTGTCTTTGGTGATCATTTGCCAATTGCGACTGAAAAGTGCCAGTTCCCCCCCAAGGGGGCTGCCAAGAGTGAGATGTTTGGCAGCTGTAGTGGGAGGTCATTGGGGCTGTTTTTTTATAAGGTTGAGGCTCATCTTCCCCTTCTTTCTGGGTTGAAGCACCCCATTGTCGAGGCCTGTAAGTACGTTGTGGTTGACCTCTGCCTCTTGGACGTCTGTATCTGCCCCTTTGAGGTCTGCCTGAAATTGCAAAGAATCAATTTTTTGTTGGCCAATTTCTGCTAAAACGAGGAGGCTGAACCTGTAAGAAATCCTTCACCATTTGCATAGATTCTGATTTATCCTCCATTTTCTTTAATACCTCTTCTGCCTTAACGCCAAAGAAAACATCCTGCTGCAAAGGTGTATCTAATAATTTTGCTTTAATTATGATCTGGTAATGTCTGCTCTGTTAACCAAGCATGTCTTCTAATGACAGACCCTGTAACTGCTGCTCTACAGGAGGCCTCCAAGGAATCAAAACCACATCGCAAAGTTTGTTTTCACACTTGTTCAGCTGCATGCAATAAATCCTACATTTCCTTATAATTAGGAAGCATTTTTTGTTTCAACTGAGACATCAAATATTGCTGATATATAATTAGGAAGCATTTTTTGTTTCAACTGAGACATCAAATATTGCTGATATTTAAGCATGTAAAACTGCCAATTTAAGGCTCTCATTGCTAAAGTTGCAGACGTATACACTTTCTTCCCCCATCTGGCTAATGCTCCGGAATCTGTCAGAGGGGACTGGATTTTTTGCTGTAGAGGCCTTTACTCCTTTGGGACCCTGGGAAATAGTTCCAGGGTCAGCAACAGGGTTTTTATAAAGGAATTTGTGTGAGTCAGGGACTCTGTAGTATCTACCTCCTGCTCCAGTTAAGCCAGGCAAAGAATCAGGATTTAAACTGGATTCAGAGTAAACATCATCCACAATATCTACCACTGGCAGAATAGCAAGGGGTCTGTGTTGAGGTAATAAAAAGGAAATCTCTGAGCCTTTTCTTGGATTCTGAGTAATCCTGGCCCTCCTTGTTACGCTTTATTACCACTTACACTATGCACAGTTATTCATGTATTAGAATTACTACAGAAAATTTGGGAAGTATTCAAAACTAAATTCAAATATACATACTAAACTAGGTGATTTCCTAGGGTGACCTTTAGAAGAGGGAAGAACTTGAAGACCCTTTTGGAACAACAGGGTACTCCTACTGTCCACTGTAATGGTATGAACAAGTGTGAAAGCTGTAATTACTGTAAATATGTGGATGTTACCAATAACTTTAGCATCAATGGTACACATTATAAACTTAAGGACAAATTTAACTGCAACTCCAGCTTTGTAGTTTATTTAGCTAGGTGTAAATTTTGTCCTGTTTTCTATATAGGAAAAATGGAGAGGAGGCTCCGCGATAGGATATATGAACATCAATATGCGATTAAAAAAAACACAAAATTAGAGAATGCTTTAGCTAAGCACATTTCTAATAATCAATAACACATTTCCAAGTTTATTATTATAGATAAAGTTAAGTTTGACAGTAGGGGGTGGCACTAGACCCCTAAAATTAGAAGAACTGGAACTAACTTGGCAAGTTAAGCTGAATGCCTACAACCCACCTGGTTTAAATGATTCTTGTTCCATTAGTATATTAAAATTAAAAAGTCTAAAGAGGTAACATTTTGACTTCTTTTACAGTAGGCTTGCAAGTGAAAGTCGCCTACTGTATTTTGTTGCCACCTAACTAATTTAGAGTGTTCTATTAGTAGTACAATAAAAACTAAATAGTTTAAAGAGGTAAAAGTCTGACTTCTTTTAAAGCTGGTTTTCTAGTGACAGTCAGTGTATTTTGTTGCCAATTATTAGTCTATTTAGAGAGTGTCAAAGTAAGCATTATAGACTAGTAAACTGTTGTCTTCCATGTGGACAGAGTTGCTGCTGTCTTTTATATCAGGGTGCCTTTAAACTTGTTAATGTATAATGTGGTTCAATTGGTTAATGTTAACCAGCTGTTTGTATAAATTGAAGATTTTGCCAACTTTGATGATGTTTCAGATGAAGTTTGCCGATTTAGGCAAACAAAAAGCGCTTTAAACAGTGTTATTCCATTTTAATAAACCCATGGACTTTATACAGCCTTTTGTTGTCCTTTTGTTGTCATATTTGTGGATTTACCAACAGTTCCGCTTTACGATTTGTGTGGATGTCACAGTTTTGTTTCACTACTTTTGTGGATTTTACAGTAGCTTGCTGAACCACAGTTTTTCCTTTTATTAGTTTGACTGCAGTCTTCTGTACTCTTAAAATCCTAATAAAACCTAACTAAATGTTAATTTTCATCTCCAACCCAACAATCAAGCCATTGTAACTTAAAAATATTACCCATCAATAATACTAGAATTGAGCTAGTATAGAATACAAGACAACTCCAAATAATCGGTGGCAAATCTTAAATCGCTGGTCTAATTATCTAACATGCAGTTCAAAAAAAAAAAAAAAGCAGGTATTCACAATGTGAAACCTTTCCTAACAAAATATTCACACAATACTACAGCTCAAACTCATCTGCGCCTCATCAATTTTCATTAGTATATAGTCATCTTAGCCAAGTAAACGGAGTAATCTTGTAACAATTATAAAGTTTGCAAACAATCTCCTTAACCGAACAAATCACATATGTATACTTGGATGAAATATACTAACCTAGTCTTAACTGCCCATAATGTCCTCTGAAGTCCAGAAAGATGCACTGCACCAACTGGCACACCACCCCACAACACAACTGTACTAAATCAATGGCTAGTCATCTCTCAAACCATTGGTGACCATCTATACTCTTGTACAGACTACTCAGCTGTGGCATTCTAACTCAGAAGGTATCAGAAATCTCATCTATAACTTTATATATACACTTGTACATGTACTTCAAGAAACCAGATCTGTACTTGCAACAACCTCATTACCAAGACCCCATATTATTTCTATTTCTTATCCCAGTGAAATCAAAACAAATATTATTAAATATTTACATTTTTGCTACAGTAACCACCTGGTTACAAGTCTCAAGTGAATTTAGCTGTTTGGATAAAAATGCATATGCCTTACTTACCATCTGTATGCTAAAACAGACAGTGGGTTAAAAGTTGAGTAGATTTTTGGCAAAGTATCTGCATGGACCTTGGAGTCACTAGAACTAGGGACAGATGAGAAAGATACTGGTTGACGAGGAAGGAATTTATTACGGCAAATGTCATACTGGGTACAAACCGGTAACATATAGGAGTACCTAAAATTAATTCCAGGAGTTCAACATTAGCATAAAATATATGCTACAGGAAAGAAGCCAGCAAACTAGGTATTTAAGTGACAGACTTCTACTCTAAGCTGAACAGATTCCACCAGTCACATATTGCATTTATAAAATGCTGCTCTGTATTTTTTAAATATTCTGATGTGAATTTTAACATCTTTAAAATCGCACAAATACATATTTAGTCGTTTATAAATATTTTTTAAAAATGTGGTATTGTTGCATGGTTATCCAATAGAACGTTAGACTTATATTTTGACAAAATATCAATTACAATGATTTAAAAATACAGCAGGAGTATACACGCATGCACTATACAACAAAATGTTGAATGTTACATCGATGCAAGTTTTAAATGTCGAGTATCTTATTAACCATATTAAGCTACAGCACATCACCCAAGTCATGCACTCTTGACTGTTGTACAGTAGCACCCACCAACACATATGCACACATTTTTTCCAAATTAAAAGCTTTCCAAGTAAAAACACAATCTTCGTTAAAAATTGAGGTATATTATAGGTGTATTACACAACTATAATATGAAATACCAGAACTTCTCATTCAAAAGTCATAACTTTAGTGTTCAGATGTCCTAGGATATATAACTTAATACCCTGCAGTGTCACAACACAAGTACACAGTTGTATCAAGAAAAAAAAAAAATATGAGTTCAAACTGCTCACTAACTACTACTGTTCCTGTAGGCAAGGTGGCAGTGACATTCATTAGTAAAGGTGCAAAAAATATCACGTGTAGAACAGGATGGCTAAACAAGTGTGAGCAATGTAGGCAACAAAATGGGAATCCACTTAGAAAATCCAAGTTATCAATAGCAGCTCGAAGTTCTACTTTGACACACAAGAATACTAAAAATCAAATTTCTTCCCATAGTATTAGGTTTCTTATTCTCATTAAATAAACCGTCTGGCAAAGCATGACTTAAACAATAACATAATGTGCAAATATTAGAATCATTCCACAATGAACACTTGCTGAAAAAAATGCAGCTTGTTGATATTTCTCTTACCAGATGGGCATATCTTGTTTATGCAAATTATTTTTCAGAATGGAAGTTAAAGAGTTAAGACCACCCAGTGAAATGAATAATACATATTGTGTGGTAACACTCACTTGCAGACTTAAGAATTAGTCTGCCTCCCACCACGCTCATTTTTTTATATATCCCAATGTTTTTAATACAAAGCAAAAAATGTGATATATAGATACAATAGGAACCTTCTAATATGCAAAACTGGATTACTCCTCCAGAATATCAAACTCAAATACATATGTACACAACTACATTATATTTCTTTATACAACACCTAGATGTTGCAAGTCTGCAATACACAACGTTAAGATAACCCTAGCCATCAACATTGACTCCATTTGGTTGCATTATCCCGAGTACACTAATCATTAGCCATAATGTCTAACAGATTTACACTACAGCACAACAACTCAACCATTAGACTTAGTCCAACCACAGGGCAAGCCACCACGGCAGCTGGTCAATCAATAATCATGACTAACCATAGCACACTGGTTGAAGTGGACTTACGTGTAAACAACCAGAAAGAAACCATATTCTTTAATTGCAATGAAAGATAGAGATCAGAAAGGTTAAACCCCCTTAGATGAAATCAGCATCAAGTAAAACCTTCTCGATCCAACATAAGTAAAACCGTGACTTAAAATAAGCATGCAGAAGTAAAGGCTTAAATAAACAAAAAAACGCAGTCAGTATTCTTTAGATGCGATCATCGTTTATTCAATGAATTGTGCGAGTTTTCAACTGAAGAGCCCATCTTTTCCAACTATAACGAAGGGCCAACTCGCATAACTGAAAAAGGTGTCTAATTCAAACAAAATCACACACACAAGCCATCACTACATCTCCGTTGAAATGAGTTTTAGGCCCCTTTCATTTCAGAAGTCACCTTGCCTCCAAAATGAAAACATCAAAAATTGCTGTTATTTTAGTCGCGGATATCACGCAAGACACCATCAAAATGCCAGACTAGCAATACCAATTTGCCTCGTAAACACACAGAACTAACTATACTATTACAGAGCAACAGTAACAAGATTAAGGTAAATTAAACTTATGTTCTGTTTCCACAAGAAAATAATAAAAAGAGCCTAATGCATCAGTCTGTCCGACCTATGTCTTTTGCACAACCACAATCAAGTGTAGCAGGTGCACTGTCCAAAACATTACCAATTTTCACAAATTCGCAGCCTTTTCTCCGTTACCAAACCAATCCCAAAAAGACACCTTTCAGGTTTTTACACTATTTAATGGGAGCTTTGTCCAATCATGTACTCGTCTCTCTACATAATAACAGAACAATCCACCAGCTTTATACGAAACTGATGAAGCAACCATATAACTACAAAGTACACATATACACCCAAAAAGAGCAACACAGCCTTAACAAAGCAAAATGACACATTCAGTTCAACGGCAAAATACCGACCTGGGGCGCCGCGGCGGGAGGACACGGACACTGCGGGGATTCCTGGAAGGGCACTGCTGGTATTCAAAGGGACACGGGTCGGGGGGTCGCACCTGCCGTCGCGGCGCCGCTCTCTTTTAGGCAGGTTCCACTAGCAGGCACTGTTCTTTTCACTGACGGATCCTCACTGCAGCTGTTGCACGTATACTCCCTGAGACCCCCAGTTCTTCCTTGTTAGGCCTATCCACCGTGCCCACAAATCTTGGCAACTTACGAGATCCAGGAGATAATATGCGGAAACGGGAAACAAAACTCAGCTCTTAACAAAAAAATCTTCAAATCTACTTAGTACAAAACAAACCCCTACGCTCTCCTTTGATATCCACAACTCCTGTTAACTGTTTTGACTGCCAGAAAAGGGGCGGAGACACTCTCCTGAACGAGCCAATCAGACTGCCACTCAAAAATGAAACTTTTTTTTTTTTTTTTTCTAGTTTCAGAAACGCTTGTCTTTGACCCACAGACGAGCTGTATTTGCTGGTTAGTTAAAGTGACGTAAAATATAGTGGGTTATGATACTCAAGTTGATTGGCATAAACATCAACTAATAAGGTGCTTGAAATATGACCGTGATGTAATTTCTGTGTTTCTATTTTTTAAGGCTGTTGCACGAATGAACATGTTATCAAAGTAGTTTATGGAATAACAGGCAATCCCTGTAATTGGAATTTGTGGTTCGGTGCTTCTAAGTAGTCAGCTGATCGCGAGTGTGATAACTGGCTTGTTGTGGTGACTTTGGGTTAAACAATTATGAGTTCTCAGAGGGGTAATGTTTCCCGTACTCGTTCTCAAAAGCACAAGAATACAACGGTGTTTAAAAATGACAAATACGATGCCACTAACACTCTAAAGGTGAGCGAGAGTTTTTTTTTTAATTTTGTAGATGTCGGTGATTTAAATAAGTAAACTTTGTAGCTTTTAAAACTTATGTGAGTGTCTACGGAAGGGCAAGGCATGTCAGTTTCCACATACATTTTGCATTACTACCCAACCAAAAAAAGGGGGGGGGTCTAAGTGGTTAGTAGGAGTGTAGCCATTATTTGAGTACTGCATATTAGTTTCTGGAATGCAATTCCCAAGGTGTAGTACGTATTTTTGGAGGACATGCCTTTTCATTATCTTTTTCTTTCGACTGTTCCCTTTAGGGGTTGCCACAGCGGATCATCTGTTTCCATTGCTTACTGTCCTCTGCATCTTGCTCTGTCACACCAACCACCTGCATGTCTTCTCTTACCACATCCATAAACCTTGTCTTAGGCCTTCCTCTTACCTGGCATCCTTTTCCTAATATACCTAGCATCCCTGTGCAGCACACGTCCAAACCAACGCAATTTCACATCTCTGGCTCTGTCTCCAAACCGTCCAACCTGGGCTGACCCTCTAATATAATTTATCCTAATCCTGTCCACCCTCATCACACCCAGTGTAAATCTTAACATCTTTAAATCTGCCACATCTAGCTCTGACTCCTGCCTTTTTGTTTAGGGTTGCCACCTTTTCAAATGGCCAAAGTGGGACATGTTTGGTACAGACATCAGATTTTACAGGCCGACACATACCCACGGCCAGTACAAAGGACAGAACGTAACTGTTTTGCCTACAGAAAAGCGTATTCTTGTATCATTTTAGTTGCTTATTCTGTTTCTCATAACATTTAGGTATTTCAGATACAGAATAACTTTAATGCAACTATCACATAAAATATAAGAAATAATTTTGTCCTAAAATCTCAGGACATTTGCCATGTTTACAATTGCATGTCGGGACACAACTGCCCAAAGAGGGACTGTCCCTCGCAAAGTGGGACAGGTGGTAACCCTATTTTTGTCAATGCCACTGTCTCCAACCCATATAACATAGCTGGTCTCACTACCCTCTTGTAGGCCTTCCCTTTCACTGGTACCCGTCTGTCACAAATCACTCCTGAAACTCTTCACCACGCACTCCACCCTGTCTGTACTCTCTTCTTCATCTGTCTTCCACACTAGGCATTACTCTGAGCTGTTGATCCCAAGTATTTAAACTCATCCACCTTTGCCAACTCTACTCCCTGCATCCTCACCATTCCTCTAGCCTCCCTCTCATTCACACACATATATTCTGTCGTAGTCCTGCTGACCTTCATTCCTTTCCTCTCTAGAGCAGATCTCCACCTCTGCAGGGTCTCCTCATTCTGTTCCATACTCTCACTGCATATCACAATGTCATCTGCAAACATTATCCTGAGGGGAAATGTGGCTTCTTAATGAAAAATACCCATTTGACAACAAAGGACTTTTAGTAAATAACACCATAATATATATGTCAAGAGATTTTAAATGTAAATTCCCGTCCATCCCATTTCACAAAATACATTTTGTAAGCAACAATTAAAAAGTGTATTAATGTGTTTGGCATAGGGCTGAATACAGCTTTGAATGCTGGCGGTGTGTATGGCAGCACTAAGTGTGTTACTACTTTCAAGGCTGCAAAATATTTTATACTACTACCCTTTTTTTTGCTTTGGTTACTTGTAGCGCTAGGCTAGATTCTGTATGGAAATAGTGTATCCATAAGACGTTGTCATATTGATCACTGCTGTGGTAACCTTTGCTATATGGGATGTATCCTGCCAATGATGGCAGTGATGGAGAACCCCGGACTGCACCAGTGTTTTTGCTTGGCAGCCAAATGGGTATGGCAGTTGTTTAACATCTAGGAGCTGCTGCTGCATATCATCTCGGCCACAACTCTTAACTCCTTTGTTCAGTAAACTATGGCAAAGCTGAAAAGAATTGGTAGAAAACCAGTTATTGTTACTTATCTTTCTCAAGTGAACTCATTATGCTGAATGTTCCTATTTTGAAGGCCATGTTCCTCACTTTCCAGATTTGAAGGGTATGTTACACATTCAATGTTGAGATTTTCTAATTAATGTCACAGACAGCAGAGAGATGCGCAGCAATAATGAAAAGCGTTTTACTTTAATCATTTTTAGTGGCACAGACCATTTCAGGTGATAACGAAGAGCAGTGGACTTTGCAAAACCATGTCACTTGGTTTTCTGGATTTGCTCTTGCTCATGATCGATTATCGACGCTATAACAGCTGTCCAGCCTAAAGATTTAAGGCATATTCCACACACTCAAACTGTCAGTCAGCTCGAGCTGTGCAGACTAAAAGACAAGTTTGGGCATAAATTAAAAACTTTTTTTTTTTTTATTGTATCATTTTTAGGTCAAAGTCAAAATAAACCTTATCATCCTTTAGAACTACACATGTGTAGCCTAAGTAAATTTTCTTGCATCAGCTCAATTCTTGAGATTACAAAGGAAAGTGAAACGGCATATACAAGTAGAGGAATAAACACAACTAACAAGTACAATACTACTCCCAGTACACACAAGAAAGATCAGATACATTTACCAACGCTCATAAATGAAAAGAATAACCTCCCCTGAGATAAATTAACCAAAATAATACAGGACAGCACATAACAATGAACGTAAAACTTGAAAATCAAAACACTCCACCAGTAAACTAATCTGCCCAACAAAAACCAAGAAAGCACAGACAGTGGTTCTAGCGCTTTCATTCACTTTATTTGCTGTGAACTTCTTCAGAAAACTCGAACTCCACCCTCAAAAGCATTTATATAGTAAAATACCATATCGCATGATCAAGGATGTCCTAAAAGCAAAAAACTTTTTGTTACAAATATATAACAAGCTTCAATGTTGGATGTCAATGCTTAATCTGCAAAAAACACTTTTTTATAGTGTCATTAAACCCACACATCTACATTGTTTGCAATTGTTACAGGCAAAAGTACCTTTAGTTAGAACAGAATTAACTGAGGTGGTAGTCTTCATATTGGCTCCTTGTTCTAATAAACTTTTGATGTTTCTAGTTTTTTTTTTAAACTAAACTTGGGTCGCATACCTATAACTGGTAATAGGCAGGTATGTCCCTAGCCTTGAGCAGCATATTACCCTAACCTAGGATGATACCACAATATAAACAGAAAATCGTTGACTTAGTTTCTTGTGTCATTCTAAGGCGATCCAGTTTCTGTCACCCTAGGACAACAAGATTGATAGACCTTGATGCTTTGCCAGGGATGATCTTCATCTGTCACCCTTGGGATATTTGCTACTGGCAAAGACTCTTGACACCTGCATAGTGCCTTTTTATGGGAGTGTCACAAGGTTAAAATTCGCAACCTAAAAATTTAATCAAAAAACAACCTCAAGGGTCTACTGCTAAATGCTAGGAGTCTTGGCATGAAACTGCACTCATTGGAAGAAGTCCTAGCCTTGGAAGACATTGACATCTGTACAGTCACAGAGACCTGGTTCAAGGCCATGTAGAGCACCCCAGCCATAACGGGTTACACCTCCTACCACATGTTCAGACTACAGATGGAAGGCGGTGTGTCAATAGTCATTAAAGATAAATATACACCTCCTGATTGGTTAAACAATATGATTCCCTGGGGAAACTTCAGGTGCAACTAACTGTTGGTAGGACACCTATTTAAGTCATTGCCAGCTACAGGCCTCCCTCCATGAGTCAGTGCACCCACTCTGCCTTCTTGGAGCTACTGGAATCCATCAAGATGCATCCAAACACCATTGTTCTGGGTGATTTTAATTACCCTTCCATTAACTGGGTAAATTACTCATGCTCAAACTCACTTGCCTAAGGTTTCCTCGAGTTCATTAACTCCAACACCATGGACGAGCTGATGGACACCCCATCTAGGGGTGCCAACATCCTGGATCTGGTGCTTATATGGAGGACGGCTGTAGCATCCCTACTTTGAGGTCTTTCCTCATCAGATCTGACCACAAATCAGTCTCATTCGAAGTAACTGTCACACCTGACCCCCCCAACACCAACTAAACTAAAAAAAAAAACTTCTCCAAAGAAGATTATATCCTTCTAAGGGGTGGTATAATTAGCTTCACTGCACTTCCCCCCTCAGAACTGGCAACTATGCCAAGTCCTACAGCAATGTGTTTTTACAAACACCTGTATAACTGCATTGATGCGGCTGTACCTGATAGGATCAAAACAAGCTCCACAAGGAAGAGCAAACTTGCCTGGTGGACAACTGCCATTAACAGGCTTTACAACAAGAGAGAGAAATTGTGTCTTAAAGTAAGAGGGAGTGTGCCATAAACAGGAAACGCTACTTTCTCGGCTTTAACAGGCAAATAAGGCTTCTTGTGAAGTCCTCCAAAGCAAACTATGAATCCAAATAAGCACCCTCAATTAAGGACCACCATAAGGCGTTCTTTAAGTTACATCTGTAGCCTAAAAGGTAAGACTCGAATTTGTGTCAAACTAGTAATTAATGATACCACTTAACACTGAGCCTGTGGACATTGTAAATCTGTTAGCCGACTGGTTCTGTGAAAACTTCACTCCCCTATCCCCACCACACATACCCCATGGCATTCCTTTCACCTGCCCCTCACCTTGTATCTCTAGAGAGCAGGTCAGAACTAGCAAGACCATTGGGTACTTTTTTTCAGTAATAGCTGCAGCTGGGATGAAGCCGGTGCTTAATGGAAAACGGCCACTGTTATACCCTTGCACTGAGGTGGTGCTTCCACTGACCCTGGGAACTATAGACCTGTTAGCCTGACTGGTCTTATCTGCAAGGCCATGGAGCAAATCATCATCATGGACCTTCTCAACAAAGATATAGGTAATTTCCAAACACTTGACCTTACTCAGTTTGGATTTGTGAAAGGGAGATCATGCCTGTTTAAACCTGGTGGACTTCTTCGAGACAGTCACCAGAGCCCTGGATGAGGGGAAAATTGTACATACAGCCTACCTAGACTTGGCCAAGGCTTCTGACACTATTATCCACTCAGTCATTATTGACAAACTCACCCAGCTAGGAAACATCCCTTACATTGTTAGGTTGGTCGCTAACTGGCTCACCGATAGAACCCATACAATCAAAATAGGGGAATCCACCTCCAACAGCAGGCCTCTACCCAGTGGTGCTCCAAAGGGATCAGTCCTGAGACCTATACTGTTTGGAATCTATTTCTCTGAACTACAAGCAAAACTAAAGGTCTGTGGCTGACAAAATTTGTTGACAACTGCAAACTGGGAGTGGTCATAGAATCCCCAAATTATGAGAAAATTCTACAAGAGGGTCTTATGCAAATAGATGATTGGCACCAAAGTCATGGCCTTAATGCGTTTTTTTTGCATTGAATTTATTATCCCTTTTGGTAAGAGCGATGTTCCAGCTATTACATCAATAGAAATGCCCTAAGCATGCACTCAGTGGCGAGATACCTGGGTACACAGGTTGACAGCAACCTTACCTTTGATCACCATGTCTCCACAGTAGTAAGATGGGCATTCTGTATTGCTCATCTCATATGTAAGGGCATTGTCTCCATAAAGAAGTTATAACCTCCCTGTACTCCTTCCCTCATCAGGCAACTAGTAGAGTTCGATGTCTCTTTTGGTAAAGTACATTTCCAAGCACGTGCAGCAATTGGAGAGACCATAAAGGTTCCATACAAGGAGAATTCAAGGTCTTCATCTGTCCTGTGTGGATTGGCTGAAGTCACTGTCACTTTACTCTATTTCATACAGTCTACTTGGAGGCAATCTCTGCCTTGGGAATAAGGCAGTTTAACTCTCTGCTTTATTGGAAATGCCGCATCTCCATAAGTCAGGTCTATATTAAAGCATTGAATGGCATGAATGTCGAATGGCCGAAATATCGAAAGTGCCGTTCACATTACTTGGTTTTGTTGGGGGCTGCGCCCCCTACACCCCGCACTAATTATTCCAACTCCAAGATCGCACTGCAGTGAGGAAAGGGCAAAATTCCCAATCTTCACTGCACCCCAACCCCACAAACCAGAACTTGATAAACTGCACTTTTGATAATCTGGCCGTTCGACATTCATGGCGTTCGATAATGTAATATAGACCCCATAAGTCAATGGCTTATGTGTTACTTGCTCTAAAGACGTTAACCTGGTATATGACATTAATAGAATCTGTTGGAGGGACAGATTTGCCTCGCAGAGGTTACCAGTCCTGTGGAACAGACTTCCATTTCATGTAAGGCAAAGGACCTCTTTGGCTGTCTTCTAATGCAGTCTGGACGAGTGGATGGATAGCTGTAAATTCACCACAGAGGTTCCACCTGTGTCCCTCTTGGAAAGGGGCAATAGGTGCCGATCATGGAAACAAGGCAGAACTTGGCTAGACTTGTAAGGGCTGTTTTTTTTTTTTTTTTTTTTTTTTTTTCCTCCAGGTACAACAGAGAGAGAGAGAAGAACCAACTCTTAAACTGTGTTGGTCTGTAAGAGGGACCATTATCTGTTAAACATTATTTAACAAAAGACTAACAAGGTTAAACTTGTACTAGTTGTGCAACTCCTACTTTTGCCCATTCTGGGGAAATTTATTGTGGTGGTATTGCTGTGTAAGGTATCAGTTCTGATGGAGCCCCTGTTTCTATAAAAATGTGTACATGTGTGTCTGTGTGCTGTGACACACTCTTGTGCAGAGAGGCACAAGGGACCACTGTGGTAACATGGTTGCTCATTTCAGCTTCCAGGGGTATGGAATTACAGCAATAAAAGCACCACATTAGCTTGTGCCCATTATGGTGTGGGCTATGGGGTCAGGGGGTGGGTATTGTGTGGTTCCTTGCTTGAGGGGGAACGAAGTATGGTGTCGGGGGGGGGGGATACAAAAGACTATTTCTGTTTAATGAGAAGAGGGCTTCTTCCCTGCAGTAAGCCTGTGGAAGGAAGGGTACAGACAGAGGCACAAACTACCCTCCTAGTTTAAATGATGCCCCCCCCCCCCGGATGGTTCTTGCTTGCATGGTAGAATGAAATGCTGAGGTATGTTTCAGGAGACTTGATGGTTGTACGGCACTGAGGTAAAAAGGCCTAGAAAAGCTATGTATTCTGACACTTCCACATAAGCTCTCAGTCCTTTTGGCTAGCAAGATAATACCAAACTTCTGCACAAAAATGATAGTAGGAGGTTCAAAATTATAATACATAAAATTTCCATATGCACAAAACGACATCCTTGTGCTGACTGTATACAGACTTAATACACTTCAACATAAGTCGCAAAAACAGACCTGTCATTGTTGTGGAACATTTTGAGATGGTCTCTTCTCTTTTCGGGATATAAAATTAATGAAGATAAAACAGACTGTAGCCATAAATTATGTACCCGCACACAAATTGGTTTAGCAATATCCATAATTATGAGAACATGATGAGATGAAATATTTGAATACGGATTAAAAATGCTTCCGTTATGGCAGATAAGGATATGTGGGAAGAGACTAAAAATAATACAAAAACTTTATGGATACTAATATACAAGCAGTGAAAATGTTTAGTCCTTTTAACTTTGTATATGGGTTAGGCATACTTTTATTAACCAGAAGAGAAGATGTGGACAATAATTGAGTTGAAGGAATTTATCTGGGAGAGGAAGAGGACAAGAATTAAATGGGATAAGTTGATCCTTTCAGTAGAATAAGGTGGTTTGAGATTACCTGACTTGAAAAGATATTTTAGAGCTATAGTGTTAAGGCTCATAAACGTAACGCAAGCAGAAGGTTGTAATTTGATGATGAAGCAAGGGAGAAGTTCCAGAAAGAGAGTGGGATTTTGGATGCAGATTCTTAGCAGAATAATAACCATAGAGAATTTTATATTATTAATGTAGCAGAAAGTGTTCTAAGAACAAGCCAACATGAGAATGGAGAAGGAAGCTTCTGCCAGTTGGGAGGAAGAGTTCAGAAAATGGGCAGGAGAGGGCTGGAATTTAATGGAAACAAAGGTATTGGGAGAAAATTAATAGATCGGGAAAGGTAATAAAGTGGGATGAGCCCAAGAAGATGTTTGGACTGCAAGCTAGGAAGTCGTTCTTAACTGCCATAGACCCTTACCTCTGCAAACTTCACTCACCTAACCTTTAGCAAATGGGGCAACTAGGATAAATATGGCTAGGCTTATAAGGGCTCTAGGACTGTTAGCCTAGTAGACTCGCATGACCCTATAAACCTATGAGATTGCCTTCCCTCCTAGGGATTGTTATCAAAGTGTAGACAATGAGAAAGGGATAGGGGAATCTTGAGTGAAAGTAAAGCTCTGGTGTTTTTTTTTTTTTCACTGAATCTAGAACAGAAGTTTTTGTTAAAGGGATAATTACTAGGGTGTATAAAATATTGCATGATAACTGCAAGACTTGATCAGAGGAGGTCAGAAAAGGCTGGGAAGGGAGACCGGAAAAGCAGTTTATAAGAGAACAATGGAAGGACATATGTATGATTCCCAAGTATGCAACAAGTCTGGAAGGTTTGGGATCTTTTATTTGGAAGTGTTTCTTTGGGAGTGTAATGAGTTTGCAGATTTTAAAAAGTTCCTACAGAGTACTGTCAGAAATATTGGGTGAGCAAATAGCTGTAACTAAGGATATTTTATTTTATTCTGGGATACAGGGTCTAAATTGCATAGATATAGTAAAGCCTTATTATGTTATTTCTGTTGGCTGCCAAAAAGCAGTTACTAGAAAACTGAGATCAAAGTGTAAACCAACTGTGTTTGAATTACTGAATATTATAAAAGAAACCGAAGAGGAAAGAGCGAATTACACAAAGGAAATTGTGGAAACAAAACACAAACTAAATGAATAATGTTTGTGCCTGTTTCCCTCAAGTTTGCTGATCTGTATTGATTTTTTTTTTTTTTTTTTTTATATATAACTGAAGACAAAAAAAATACATTTATGTTGAATTAAAAAGGCAGATGACCTAGAGAATCATGACCAGGTCCTCTGACCATAACTAAGTCATGTTCAAGACATGGCCTTCATGAAATTCATCTGTTTTGACACCCTTCAACAACTAGATTTGGATCCCTGACTGAAATGTGTTTTTTTAGTAAATAGTAGTCTTAAATATTTAATCCTGGTTGATCAAAGCTCAGCAACATCTCAACTCTTATTAAACCCCAAGAAAACTAATCTACTTCTATTCTCCCCAACCAGAACTCCCTCTCCCTCCCTGACCTTCACAATCCATTCCAAAAACAAAACTGCCATCCTCCCAACCACTCATACCAGTAACTGTTGGGAGTCAAAATTGACAATAACCTCAAATATGATCTCCACATCACTCAAGTCATAAAAAAGGTCCACAAAAAAAAATAGGTCTATTATACAGGAATAAGTCATTTTTAACTGCTAGCACTAAATCTACTATTGCCTGTACTCACCTCCTCTCAACCTTCCTATTCTAACCAACCTCTGCAAAGCCGACCTCTCCAAATTAAACTCATGTTACAATAAAATAGCCAAATTTGCAACGGATGCCCCTTGCAAAACTCACCACTGTATATCACTTAACTTAATTGGCTAGAACTTCCTCATCTACTCCACTTCAACCAACTAACATTTGCCTCTAAGCTCCTACACAAACCAGATAACACCCTAGCTCTCCAAAATTGTGTAAGACAGTACACCTCCACTAGATCCACACCTCCACTAGATCCCTTCGCTCAAACATCAAACTCCTAGGTGTTACAAAAGCCAACAACTCAGCAGGTGAATCTTTTTTTTTTTTTTTTTTTTTTTTTTTTTTTTTTCTCCTATTGTACTTCTAAAACTTGGAACAACCTTCCATCTACTATAACCAGTAGTAACTCTCTGACATATTTAAGAACCCTACTAAAACAACATTTGTATGACACATGGCTTTGCCCTTGTAGACAACCTGGCTAACCCCACTGTTAGCATTACTAAATTTGACTACCTTTCAGTTTATCTACCCAAACTCTACTAACTTAGTCCCAACTACACATATTTTATCTCTCTGAACTGTACATAATCATGCTTGAGTCAAAATTACCCACCTCTAGACATCAGTATGTTCCCAGCATTTAACTCTTTACATATGTATTGTGAATGTCTCAAAACATATAACCACAAAATTATTTTACTATGCATCTCATCATGTACATATTACCTACATATCTTGACTATTTGCTCTAGTACAATTGACAACTATGTATAAAATGTGCTTTTATTTTTGTATAAACAAATGTGTTTCCTTATTATGTAATTCTTACTATCTATAAGCAGAGCTTTTCTCCCCGGGCCTCCGCTGAAAAAGGACCTGTGTCCAGTTGGATTTTCCCAGTAAACAGATGTTATATAAATAAATAAACATCTGGCCAACAATATTGTTTAAAACCTGTTAAAGAAACAAGAAAAGCTAACATAGGACTGCACAGAGTAGAATCATACTGCTGTAAACCATCTTACCAGCTCCATAATTGTATGAGTAGACACACAGCTCTAGTTAGACCCCTCCACCTTCTTTCAGAGAAGTTTAATTTGTGCATTTCAGAATGGCCCTTATTACTGCAAAATAGTGCTGTATAAGCCGCGGTGGTACAGTGGTAGCGTTGTTGCCTCACAGCAAGAGGTTCTCCTGTTCGATTCTCTGCTGGAGTGCCTTCTGTGTGCAGTCCGCATGTCCTCCCCGCCGTCGAGTGGCTTCCGAAAGACATGCGTGAATGTGCGTGTCTTTGCTGAAGGTTGGGTATCGGGCTGGCAACTTGGCACCATAAAAATCGACTGCCAGTCATTAGCGGACCGGAGTTCCGCTGTGGCGACCCCTAACCTGGAAAAGCCAAAAAACTGCAAAATAGTGCTGTGTTTAAAATGTGTTTTGTCTGATACAATGCAAAGCAGAATGTCACTGCTTGAGTCAAGTAATTATTACAGTTCCAGATGTTCTTTTGAGTTTTTTTTTCTTTTTAAACACACACACACACACACACACACACACACACACACACACACACACACACACACACACACACACACACACACACGTACGCACGCACTCAAGTTTCCAGTCAGGCGGAGGTTTCCAGTCAGGCGGTATAGTCACTGACTGTTGTGTAGGCATTCCTAAATGTTCAAATATATTGAATATTCCACTATAAATAAACAAGAACATTTTTTAAAAGAAAAACCAAGTACCAACAAAAACATTCTTTAAAATTGTAAAACATTATTAAAAAAAAAAAAAAAATCAAAAGAGAGAGCCTTACTCCTTTGGCAGGCTTCACAGTACCCATGGATGGGCTATTATTTCCTTAGAATTCCCACCCTGTTGAACATTGTTGCTTTTATAGTACGTGTAGGGCTTCTGCCTATGTGATATTGCTTCTTTAAAAAATAGTTGAACACCATGGGGAATGTATAAAGTTATTGATTGATTTAAGGTGCATGTGGCAACACAAAGTGTGCCAACAGCTCTTAAAGCTTGATTGTTAGTGCTTTTCCCTGTGACTGCCATCTGTGTAACACCACAAGGTGTATTGGCAGCTTTTAAAGTAGTTAGTTTCTAGTGCTGTTGCTGTCTTGACTGACATTCACTGACTTGAATAACAGTGAGGTTTGTACTTGTGAACCTGGCTATAACAAGCCCATAATATGTAACGCATGCTAGTTCGTTTCCAAAGTCAGAAAAAAAAATAAGCTTGTTTTGCAATATGACAGTTTTTTATGATCAGGTCTTGCTCTGTAGCGTGCACACAGTAGCTACAATAGAACAGAATCAGAAACGTGTTTACAGTTCTAAAAGCTGTAAGATCATTTATTTGTCCTTCGTGCTGCTACCAAAGAAGCAACATTGTTGCAAGAGTGAAATGATAGCTGTTTTTGTGGCTCAGAGGAACAGTTGACTTCCAGTCAGTTTCTGTATGACCTTAATAAGTGCTACAGTTTTCAGAACTGCAAAACACTTTGTGCCCCAACATTTTCTTTCTGTAGATTATGGTACATTGGAGCAGCTAAAGCTAAATGTACTGTAAGTTTGATGTGTTCTCAAGAATGGTTTCAAGAGCTTCAGCTCTTGAGTTTTTACTCTCAAATTGAATTTCCTGAATCTGTTTCTTAAACACATTAGTGAATTGGTTATGACTGGCAACCTGCTCATAATCCTGTAATGTTATCGGGGGCAGCTCTTGCTATCGGACTGCGGGACTGCAGCCCTCCCAAGAAAAGTTGACATTTAATGCATTCATTGCATTATTTCATTTAATTTGCTCAAAAATTGCCATAAAAAAAGTTTCTACCATTAATTTGCGTTTTACTTTTCTCAGTCCGTCCCGGAACTCGAACTGCGCATGCTCGTCGAGTTCCGGAGTTTTTTTTATTATTTTTTTCCAACAATAAAGCAGCATCTAATATCTGACTGCTGTATAAGGTAGTCCAGATAAAAGAAAAAGCATCAGTGTGATGCCCAGAAGTCTAAGCAGGTTTAACCGCACCGTAATTAGAAGGGGGTTTGGACTGCCACGTCCACAGGCATGTAAGTGACGTGGATGGCTGGATTGCTACTGATTTGGTTCTCGCTCTCTGAGGAGAGCGAGAACCAATCGGTAGCATTAGCTTAGTAGTACTTGTGTTGATCAAGAGGTCTTTGGTAGTACTTAATTACTGCTTGCTTCGTTCGTTTATTTATTTATTTTTTGTCTTGGACCGACTCTTGGGTGGCTAAGGAGGGCTTGGACTGACTTCATTGAGAGAGGCGAGAGAGGAAGTAGACCAAGTCACCGAGATACAACTAACTGAGGTAGGTAGGTGCTGTGCTGGTCTGCTGGAATCGGATCTGTACCCCCTTTTTTTTATTTACTGCAACTAAGTAGTATGTGGATAATATAGCAAAAAAAACAAAAAAAACAAAAAATGTTTTTTTTTCTTGTTTGTTCATTGGTGAGATGAGATAGATTCAGAAATATGAGCATAGGGCTAGTTATTTTGTGTTATATACCTGATAAACAATGATATTGATGAGGTTTATGCATGAAACAATATATTTTGCTTTTGAAATGCAGCAACTGAATTTCTGTTATCAAAACACATTCTGTTAGCTTTTATTTTGGCATTAAAAAGGTTTACAGGTTGCTTGATGATATTAAATGTTCTGTTTTTGTTTACTGTATATGATTTAACATGAGCATGAATGCTAAGTCTTAGTTAAAGTTAAAAAGAATGAACAATGATATTTGTATGTCTAGAGGAGTTACCTGATAACAAAAAATACTGCCCTCTCACCTTTCATTCTAGCTCTTAATCTCAGGCAGTACTACAGTACTTGGTAACTTTAATAATTCCCTTTCTACTCTCATTACTCTCACCTCTCTCCTAGCATTATCACATATCTCTCTCTCTCCCTCTCCTCCTCCTCCTCCCCATTTTTATTTAATATTTTTTACACATTCTATAAATACTGGCTGTTATTGAATATTTACTGGCCTTGATGATCACTGCATTACCTATAATTTGATACTGCAGTAATTCTTCATTTAAGATCCCTTGTTACTAATGCATATGAAATTTTGTTTGTGAACAGAGGGTGACAGCCTATACTCAGAGATTGTGTGTATGAAATGCCCCATGTGCTGTATGGTGGCGGGTATCGAACAGGCTTGAACCTTGAACCAAGGTGGCAAGAGCCTGAATTCCCTACCCACCACCATTTGTAAAAAAAATTGCAGGTTTTTCCCTCATACTTGTTCTGTTCCTCATAAAATCTGTGGATTCTGCATTTTTGTGTCCTTACAATGTCAGTAGTGCATTGGTGCAGTGGTAGCATTATTGCTAAACAACTACAGGTTCTCTGGTTTGATTCTTGGCTGGGGTGCCTTACCTTCTGTGTGGCGTCTGCATGCCTTCCCTGTGTTTGTGTGGTTTTCCTCTAGTGTCCTCCCATCTTACAAAGACATGTCTGTCTGGAGTGTTACTCCCTGGACCTCTGCAAAAAATTAGCTTTTTGTTCCAAGTTAGACTTTCCTGGTTAACAAATGTTAAATATCAGACTTCATATTCTTCAGAAAGTACATGGTAACACAAAAGCTTTTATTCTAGCAATTTTCTAAGTGTATAAGATGGATATTTGAAATTTGTCCCTATTTTTGAGACTGTATTCCCCCATTATTGGCTTTGTCCAGGTTTTTTGTGCTAAGGATGAGAGCTATGGTAAGAACTGAATTCACTGAATATGTTTGGGGGCTGTATTCCCCCATTACTGGCTTTGTCAGGAGTGTTTTTTGCTAAGAGGTTGAGAGCTATGGTGAGAACTGAAATCACTGAATGTTTGGGGGCTGTATTCACCCATTATTGGCTTTGTTCAGGTGTTTTGTGCTAAGAGGTTGACAGCTGTGCTATGGTGAGAACTGAATTCACTAAATGGTGGCCATTTAAGTTTCTGTCTTCCTTTTTCACAAAACAGCTGCTTTGGCATAGTGGTATGTTGCTATGACTGTTTTGCACAGGGTCCTGGGTTTAAGGCTTGGCAATGAAATATATGGTGGTAACACAGCATTTTATTCTAGCAACTTTCCAAGATTATACAAGCAATGTTTAAAATGTATCCCTGTTTTTTTTGCCCCCCCAATAAACTTGTTTTTTTCCAGATTTCTTTGTGCTGCAAAGTTCGGAGATACAGCTGAGTGAGTAGAGTTTACAAGGAGCTGAGAGCTGCAGGGGAGCAAACGTTTAGTGCTGCTTATGCTGTACCTGCTTGCATTGTTACTAGCACAACAGGTAGTATACTTGCTTTTGATGCAGAAGGATGTGAGTTCTATTCCCACAGTAGATAGATGCATTGCTGGTACTGTACTGTGTTGCAAAGGGGGTGGATGCTGCACTCCCTTTTGGCAAAGATACCTCGTAACTATGAACCTGTTATCAGTTTGCCATCCATTCCCTGTTGCAGTATTGCTAGCTTACCATTTTTTTAGTGTAAGATGGGCAATTTATTCCTCAAGGGCAGCAGGCACTATTTGTAGATGAAACAATGAAATACAAAGTTGTTTGCTAGCAGCAACCTCTTTATTAGTTACAGATCTCTTTAATGTGGAATTTATTTAGATGACTTTTACTTCTTCAGAGATTGTGCATATGCACTGCTACTAGTGGACTGTAGAAGTCTGAGTAGACTTTTATGATGGAAATATTCTGAATTGGGCAGTTTTGTCATTACTGGTGCAAGCATTTTGTTTCATTGTTTACTGGAAAAATTTCAAAACAAATTTAAAACACCCTCTAAAACTCTACTGTATTGTACAAGGAATATAATTTAATACAATCAGGAAGGTGTATGAAAGAGCATGTGTATGGTTTCGTGTGCAATGGGCCTGTGATTTGAAAACAGCCTATACCCAAAGTTAATCTTTATCTGCCACTGGCAAAATGTATTTTCTTTGAATGTGGGTTTCAATGCTGTTTCAGTGAATGTGAGTTTTCAAGGGCAGAGAAGTTTAATGCTAAGTCTGTTTTCATTGTGAGACTGCATTGCTTTGTATAGCAGATATATCGTCTATTAGTGTTTGTGCTGTAAAATGCAAAATAAAACTTTCAAATGAAGACCAAATCATCGCAGAAGTAAATCAGTATGCATATTAGTGTTTATGGTAAATAGTGAAATAGCCAAGTAATTGTTCATTGGAATGGCTGTAGGGGGGAAGCTCCATTCGACCATGATTTTGTGAGGGGGGAAGGGCAGCAAACTCACAGCCCCTGCTGAACTATACCTCTCATATGTCCAGATTTTTGCAGAATAAATAGATTTTTGCTTCTTATTTTTGGTTTGTTTCTCATAAAATTTGTGTTTTTTATGTCAAATCATTTAGGAATGAAGTCACTAAATAATGACAAGATACTGAGTTTCAGACTTCATAACCTGCAGAAAAATGCATGCTAAAGCAAGACCTGTTATTCTGTCAACTGTCTCTGTTTATACAAAAGCAATTTTTAGTACTGTTTGTGTTCCCCCAATATATTTGGCCTTGTCCAGATTTCCTGCATTAACAGGTTTAGAGGTATATGCAAATAAACTGCTTTATCGAATTAGGCATATCCAAACTTCTCAACTGTCCCCGATTTTGGCTCAAAATGTTGCTCTTCCCCTAATACTCCCTCCACAAAATGGCAATTTTGTAAGAAAACATGAAGGGTTTACAATTTAATAAATTAATGTAATAATCCGTTATAGATTACTTTTATTTCAGAAATGCATGTAGATTACTTTTATTTCAGAAATGCATGTAGATTATTTTATTTTGTCAGCTGCTCGAGTTAGCAGTACTAATATTAAAAAGTGTCCCCCCTTTGACAGGTTCCCAGCTGTATTTTGTGGCTATTTTATATTTTTGCATCACATTTTTGCCCCATTTTTCATAAAATTGTGTTTTTTGGCAAATTAGTGGCAAATCATTAAAGACTGAAGTTAGAAAATAATGTCAGACCTTTCAGTTTCAGATTTCATACCCTTCAGAAAATTCATACGAATGCAAGACCTACTATTCTACTATCTTTCTAAGTTTCTAAGAGCAATATTTAAAAATTGTCCTTTTTGGGCCTTTGTCCCACTTCTATGTATGGCTTTGTCCAGATTTCTTGCTCTGTGGTTGAGAGGTATGACAAATGTCAGGGCCGTCGTAGTCAGCCAGAGACATTTCAAATTGTGACAAATTTGTTGCACCCCACTCCCCCATGTAGTGACTCTGGATGTGTCCAAGCAAGGCAGTGAGCAGTTATGCAGTGTAAATGTGCAGACTATCCCCCCATCCAAGGTAGACGCAAGTACTACAGTGGCTTTCCATCTGGCCTTGATTTTGCAGAATGTTCTGGTTTCTGTCATATTTTTATAGTGTTGATTTATGCTCATTATTATTCAGAAAGCGCTTGTTGCTCTGTGTTTTAAGTAGCAATGCTTTAATGACCATCAGGTAAGCTTGTCTGAGATTGTAAGATGCAAGTAAGTTTTAATAAGCATACTGTTAAAGAATTGCCAACACTGAAAGCCTTTCTGTTGTTGCCATGCAGAGAATACTTGCATGACTAGATAACGTATAAGCCTTGGGTACTGAAGTGCATATGACAGTATTTGTAATAAAGGACAGGATTACATTATTTTAAGAAGCTCATTACAGGCTTTACCTGCAAACTAAACAGAATGCCAATCTATCATGTGTGGTCCATATCCTGTGCAGTAATCCTGTAAGCAATGTTTGTTGAGCTTGGTTTCTTGTTTGCTTTTCATGTTTTACTTTGATCATGTTTTCCCCGTGAAACAAGTAGAAAGTTGTTGTCAGGCAGCAGGTCTTTTTTGGATAAGAAACATTTTTACAAGTGGGGGTATAGCAGAGATTGCTACTTTCAGCATGTTACTTGGTACTTTAATAAAGCTGAATATAAATTATAATTAGAACTGGAGTGCAAGGAGAAGTGGTTAGTTGAGTGTTGCTTGTTTTACTTGTACTTGATTTTGACTGGCATTCCAGTGATGTATTTAAAAAATAATTTATTTTTTCATGCCTCACAACCTTTTTGTTTCCATCTAGATATTAAGTAAGCTGTCATGCAGCCAATGGATTGAAATATTTTTTTTTCTTCTGCACTTCATTTTGTCTTGATTGCGCACTCATAATGATGGTTTGGCACCTAGGGCAGCGTATTTAATTAAAGTTACCGGTTTTATGGTTTTGAGCATAGCTCCTCCCCTTTCTAGTTGGCCACACCCATTCAGATTGACCCCACCCATTCAGCTGTCTCCTGCAGTCCCCCTTTGATTTGAAGTCACCAGAAGCCACTGAATGTTATAGCTAGGTTCTTCATATGAATCTAGCCACAACAAGGTTTTCTACAATTTTTGGAACATTTTATACAGTACTGTTCATAACTGCATTAGTTCTCCTTGAAAGGACTTGTAAATTTACTTTGTAAAATCAGTAAACTAGTGGGTTTCCAGTGCTTTGATCATCAGACAGCTTCTTTTTATGCTCGACTACCGGAGTTGTCTAGTGTAATATAGTATACCTGAAGGGCAGAATGTGTGGGCATTCTTAACTTCAATACCCATGTCCACAAGTAAACCACTTTTATTTAATTAACTAATATGCATTGACTGCTTCAGAGTAACTACCCTTTCTGAAAAGTTGTAGTGTGTAGGCAAATACTTTTTCTAGAAGGCGGTATGGGGCCACTTCCATGAACATTATGTGGTAGTCTAATCCTTGGCACTAAGTGCCTTACTGCTTGGAGTGATGCAAAGGCATCACTCCAAGAATCCATTTGCTGATTGCTTCACACCAATCCCCTTTGACTGAGATGTTGCACCAGGCAATACTCGAAAAAATTAAGTGTTCGTGCAGAGCAGAGTATTGGAAGATCCAGTGAGTCCTGTCCCAAACTCTGAGAGTCTCACCAGAAGAGTAGTAGTTGACAGAGAGATATATACTATGTGGGACAGATGTTTTCCAACCCCTGGGATTGTTTATGTACATTTGGAACTATATTCATTCCATGGTGGCACTTTTATTGAGTGGGGAAAAAAAGACAAATCCTACATTATGCATTCATTTAACAGGCCATCTGTTTAAACTAGTTATTTTGTAATTCATATAATTTGTTTATAGCTGGGAAACTAAATAAATGTAATCTGGTGATAATGGAGAGCACCGGACCTTGTGTAACTGCAGGTTTAGGAAAGCCAGTGACATGGTTAACACAAGGTCTGTTCTCAGTTTAGCACCTTGCAGACATGTGAACTATTCACGTGGTGTGTCAAGCAACATTGCTATCAATCGCACATGGCAGTTACCCTGTAGAACTGCTAGGCTGTAAACCTGCACATAAATGTTCATTTCCCACTTTCTCCCTTTAAGACACTGAATATGTTATAAAATGGTGTAGGAATTGTGATTTCTCTTGTACAGCTGGTCCGGGCCAATAGTTGTCTATAATTACTAATTGCTGCTTCTACAGGATGTACGCTTGCTGTAATTACTGTAGATTAACAGACTGCGCTAAAGTAAAGCCATTTCAACTTGTTTATAATGCCATTAAAGTATTTTGTGTACTGGGGAGGGTACACTGCATCAACAACTTTGCTGTATGTACCTCATCGAGGGGAATAGGAGTCAAGGTGGTACTGTAGACATGCTTATTTATCCATAAGCACTAAGTTCAGAAAAACACCTAAGCACATTGGCCTTGTAACTCAGGGGTGAAAGGAGTCATGAGTTTTAATCTCATCTAAGTGTCTGTTTGCCATTTGGGGCAGAGGTTAAGTTGTGAGCTAGAGTTCCTGTGTTGCAGGGTTTGATTCCCTCATTTGCAAGACACTTAACCAGTTATTGCTCCTTTGATACCCCTGAAAAGTTCTGTCTCGAGTGAACCTACTGATTTAACAAATGGGTGTTTTTATTATAGGTTAAGTAGATAGTTCAGCCAGTGTGTGTGACGTGACAAAACACTTTGTTTTGGATTTATATGCATTAAGACAAAAGTAAATCGGTTTGAATTTTTTAGATTGTGTTTTAGCTGTGGATTATACACACAAATATGAAATATGCTGAAGCACGCACTAACAGGATTAACGAAACTATGTTATGTAAAGAAAGCTCGTCATGGCTTACTGTGTCCCGCCTTGACATTTTTGCAGCAGTAATGCAAAACACTGGACATTGGATGTCTTTCTGCTTAAATGTGCACATAAAAAGTGATAGCAGATCATGCCACCCTTCCTGTCTTCAGAAATGGCCAGTATGTTATGGTGGAAGCTCTGTGTGCCACTGCTGTGACATTCCGACAGTTGTACAGTTGCACTGGAAAAGTCCATTGTTTTCCATCATCACCAGTAATCCTTTGTGATGTTTTCCTCTAATATAACTAGCAGAGTTTACCTAGTAAAATGATTGTGTCATGTAGACACCTTACAGTAGTGATATAGCATGTGAAGTTCCTTCAGGTGCGGGGGATGTAAAACATGGTGTGAGGGTAGGTTTATAAACCTCCCCCGAGACTCTTCCTTTGAACTTAACCTAGATGACTTGATGGGTATCCACACATTTATTCTGGAGTTGACTGGTACACCTTGCCAATATCTTCCATCGGGACATACGCCCTTCCTGGAGCAAAGAGGTAAGTGGATCTACGAGAGAGAGGAAATCCTGGTAAAAAGCATAGTATTATATGAATGATTGGAGAATGGGTAATGTTGAGGATCGGTTTGTGTTAGCATGAATGAGATTGCAGAGCTTTTTACATTTAGTTACTTTTTCTGAAAGGTTTGGCCATATAGCCCAGTAAAAAGTTTCTGGCAGTTCAGCTTTTCAAGGTGGTGTAGCTTGATGTTAGACTTGAATTTTATCTCCTCTGAGAAAATTTCTGAACTTGCCTAGAAGGTTGTTCCATAGCCATGGAAGGTGGTGTCTAAATGATCAGTCATTTGATTTGGTGGTTGTGTTTTGTGTATTTTAGTCAAGTATTGCAGTGTTGAGATACTGATATTGGCTGTGTTAGTCTACTTAGTGTAATTTCAGCATGGTTATAAGTTTGGAAACTTCCCATGGAGAGTTGCTTTGTTATAAGCTGTGCAAAGTCTGAGGTTCAGGCTGCCTAACTGAGACCGAGTATTGCACTGATGTGTATTTTTGTGGTGCACTGGTAGCAAGTCTGGTGATCTTGTTGCATCTCATTTCTAGCTTAGTGAGAGTGAATGTGGACAGGTCAGTAAGTGATGGACGCAAAATGCAGTTTTCGAAGAAGCAGAGCTGTTGCAATGGATTTTCACTTTTCGATTCAGTGGAAATTTTCATTTGCTGCAATAGAAGGCTGCATTCCCCACGTATTTATGAATGATTAGTGTCTGATCAGCGATTTAACTCCTGTACGTTTCCCATCTTGTTACCCCTTCAAAAGTTTATCCCATGTTGCTATGAATTACTAATGTTAACTAGTTTTGAGAATGTGTCATGTAGCTTAATTCATTTTTGTTACTAAATAACAATAGTATCTTTTTCCTTATTTAATTTCAGTTATTTCATTTTTCAGCATATCAAACCCTGGTTTTAAGGTAGTTCTCTGAAGAAATGAGTCCGCACTAAGCAGCATGGAATAATCTGTGGAGTGCAGCAATGTGATGTGGTGTGCTATTTGACAGAAATTACTCATTTTTTCTGTGTAACCACACCCACACAATGTTGTCATAGTAGGTACTGTGCTAAGATTTCCATACAATTGCAGGGCATTGCAGGTAATTTAAAAAATAAAAAAAAACGTTCTTGCTCTTTTGAGGAGCTGCGTGTTATTTACATTGTGGTTTCACTACAGCATCATCTTGTGGTAGTTTTCAATGAGAGGGGTTTCATCTGCAAGAACTAGTTGAGAATTTGCCTTTCTAGGAAGAAACTACTTTTGTTGCATTTAATATGGAAATAGAGTAGTTTATACACTGATTTATATAGTGAGGCATTGTGGGCTCAGTATGTCATGATGTCACAGAAGGGAGTTTTGGCTCTGAGAAAAACAATTCAGGTGCTATCCTTACTATAAAATAAAATACAAAAACAAGATACATTTTGCTTTCAAAACTGCACAGTTTAGCATTGTGTATGCTCTTCTTCTTCTTTCGGCTGCTCCCGTTAGGGGCCGCCACAGCAGATCAACTGTTTCCATTTCTTCCTGTCCCCTGCATCTTGCTCTGTCACACCAACCACCTGCATGTCCTCTCTCACCATATCCATAAACCTTATCTTAGGCCTTCCTCTTTTCCTGTTACCTGGCAGCTTCATCCTTATATACTCTGCATCCCTCCTCAGCACATGTCCAAGCCAACATAATTTTGCCTCTCTGGCTTTGTCTCCAAACCTTCCAACCTGGGCTGACGCTCTAATATACTTATACCTAATTCTGTCCATCCTTGTCAAACCCAGTGCAAATCTTTAACATCTTCAGCTCTGCCACGTCAAGCTCTGACTCCTGCCTTTTTGTCAGTGCCACTGTCTCCAACCCGTATAACATAGCTGGTCTCACTACGCTCTTGTAGACCTTCCCTTGCACTCTTACTGGTACTAGTCTGTCACAAATCACTCCTGACACTCTCTTCTCCACCCATTCCATCCTGCCTGTACACCCTTCTTCACCTCTCTTCCACACTCACCATTACTCTGAACTGTACTTAAACTCATTTACCTTCGCCACCTCTACTCACTGCATCCTCATCATTCCTCTGTCCTCCCTCTCATTCATACACATATATTCTGTCTTAGTCCTGCTGACCTTCATTCCTTTTCTCTCTAGAGCATATCTCCACCTCTCCAGGGCTTCCTCCTCCTGTTCCCTACTATCACTACAGATCACAATGTCATCTGCAAACATCATAGTCCACGGGGACTCCTGTCTGATCTCGTCTGTCTACCTGTCCATCACCATTACAAATAAGAAAGGGCTCAGAGCTGATCGTTGATGTAACCCCTCCTCCACCTTAAACGCATCCGTCACTCCCACCGCAGACCTCACCGCTGTCACACTACCCTCGTACATGTCCTGTACCACTCTTATATACTTCTCTGACGCTCCCGACTTCCTATGCTAAGGAGGTTATATCCAACTCCAAAAGGTTTTACTACTTAACCTTTGCTTTAGAACATGACCAGTAGTAGCCATCAATCAAAGCTGGCCATGAAAGAAAGACTGGCACAACATGAGGATTTGCAAGAAGAAATGTTTTTATAAGTAGAAGAATTACAAGACTGAACACACAGAGAGAACCTGAGATTTGCTGAACCAGATAAAGTGGAAGGGGAGTCGACTGTATTATTTTTATTGCATTATAAATAAGCACCTGGCCTAGTGTTCCACAGCAGGATTTTTTTTTTCTATTTGATGGGGCTCATTGCGTTTTAAATATGGTAAATGGAAAGCAGACAAAACCTATTGGTAAGGATGTAGTCAGACCAGCAGAAAGAGATGCTCCTGACACAGTTGTAGCCGAAGGGGAAAAGTATTAAAACAGAGGACACCAGAGTTTTTGAGGAAGTATTATTCACTGTAAAGTCTGTACACCAAGCAAAAAGGAAACAAGTTTATCTTGGCAAACAGGATGTTGAGGCAGGTGTGAAATAAGTTGCTATATTCAGCTGCCTTCAGAATGTTTTTTTTTTTTTTTTTGATTGAATTCATTATTCATTTTTGAAATCCGAGTAGGCTGTGGAGGAGAAATGAAAAGGTATAGCCAAGAAAGAGGAACTGGCAAAGTGAAGGGAAACTGGCAAAGTGAAGGGAAAATCAGTAAGAAAGCCCAGAGACGAGAGAGGCGCAGAGTGTCTTTTTTTTTTTTTTTTTCTCTCAGCGAAACATTTTCTTTTCTTCCAAAAAAAACATGCTCAAGTGAAAGGCAACCCAGGAGCTAACTAGGTATATCAGGAGTACCTTGGTTTCAAACCAAAGACTGGTGCTGGGAGTCTATATAATGATTAGGAAGAATAGTAACAACCAAGTGAATTTAGTGAATGAGTGGGTAAACTGTAAATCATCAATCCTCATAGATGTTATTCTTCCTGTCTCTCCAAATTTTCTTCACCAGATTTCTTATCCTTTCCTACACATAGGATCATAGGAGGTTACTATGCTAATGGCCCTGAGGCCCTTATAAGCCTGGCCAAGAGTTTATCCCCAAAAAAGAAACCTCAGTCAGCACCTGTCACCCCTGTCAATGAAGGGCATAGGTGGAACCCCTGGGACAAATTTGTGGTTTTCCATCCACTCATCAAGGTTGTGCTTGTAGAGGGTCAGCGACATACTCTGACTTGTATGGGAAGTCTATTCTAGAGACTGGGCAGCCTCTGAGAGACAAACCGGTCTCTCCAGCAGGTTTTGTTAATATCGCATATTAAATTGTTAATATCGCATATTAAATTTAGGCCTTTCGAGTGGGTAATGCGCGAGCAGTTAGACTTGCAGCTATGGAGCATCTCTAGTAGGGCAGGGTCCAAGATTGCCTTGTAGGTGAGACACAGATCACCTCTAAGAAATATGTGTGATACCAAGCTGAGTGATAGTGATTTGAGCCTGTCCACATAGGACAGGTGTTGGAGGCCATGGATTCTCTTTGGGAGGTATTTTCTGTGCCCTTTCCAGCTGGTGCAGGTTTTTGGAGAGGTATATACCAAATGGGGCATTGTACTCCATTATTAGCCTGATGAGGGAGTACAGTACAGAGAAGTAATAATCTCCCTTTTTCTGGATGCAATACCTTTACTTATGAGATGAACCAAGTACAAGGCTTTTCTGACCACTGCCACTACATGATGGTCAAATGTGAGATTGTTGGCAACCTGTATACCTAGGTCTCTCACAGGTTGTGTGCTTAGAGGGGTGCCATTGATGTGGTAATCGGAAGGGGCTGTGTTTTTGTCAAATGGTATGATAATACATTTTTTGCATTTAACTTAAGGCCATGACTTTGGCACCAATCATTTGTTTCTGTGAGACCCTCTTGTAGTATATTTAACATAATTTGGGGAGTCAGTGACAGCACCCAACTTATTCATCCGCAAACTTGGTCAGCCACAGGCCTTTTGTCTTTGCCTGGACCTCTGAGAAGTAGATGCTAAACAGTAGGGGTTCCAGGACAGATCCCTGGGGAACACCATTAGTGACAGGCCTGCTGTCGGAGATGGAGGTGCCTATTTTGACCTTGTGGGTCATATCAGTGAGCCAGTTGGCCACCCACCTAATGAGATGGGGATTTATGCCGAGTTGTGTTAGGTTTTTGACGCCCGAGTGGGTAATTGTGTCATAGGTTTTGGCCAAATTTAAGGTAAGCTGTATGTTCTGACTTTCTCTCATCCAGGGCTTTGGTGACTGTCTCAAAAAAAGTCAGCCAGGTTCAACAGGCAAGATCTGCCCTTGACGACTCCGAACTGGGTCGGGTCAAGTGCTTGGAGTTTGCCTATATCCTTTTTATGAGGTGCATAATATGCTCCATGTCTTTACAGATCAGGCTTGTCAAGTTAATGGGGCGATAGTTTCCATGGTCAGTAGTGACACCACCTTTGTCCAAGGGGATGACTATGGCAGTTATCCACTCTGCTGGATTGAAGCCTGTACTTAGGCTGTGGTTGAATAGGCAAAGCTATTTCTTGCTGGAGATGGTGCAGAATTGGTCCCATGGAAACTGTGTTCTTTGCCTTGGATAGGGCCTTTAGCACTTGATCTATGAAGATGTGAGGTGCAGGACTAGTATCAGGGATGTCAAATGGGCCTTTAGTGGGCACAAGGGGGTGAAGTTTGCACTGATCTTAAGTCAGCAGGATCAGTGTAAGTGGTACCGTTAAGTACTAATTCAGAACAAACCTGGTCTTTGCCATGGAGGTTCCTGACGTAACTGAAGGAGTTGTGGTTTCCCTTTGTTTCAGAGGCTAGTTTTGATTCATAATTGGCTTTGGAGGTTTTCACTAGTGATCTAATTTGCTTGTTGAGGCTAAGAAGGATTGCTTGTTGAGGCTAAGAAGGGAGGGTTTCCAAGTGGGAATTTGTGCCTTTTAACCTTTAGACAGCAGTTTCTTCCTTTTGTAAAGCCTGTTGATAGAGGATGTCCACCAGATAGGTTTGTGTTTCCTTGAGGAGCAGGTTTTAGTTCGGTTTGGTATGTCTTGAGTCCACACAGTTGTACAGGTGCTTATGTATTGCATTGGTGTACTGTTAAGAATAGTTGTCTGAATCCTCTGAGGGGGCTAGTGGTGTGAAGCTACTGATGATCTGCCTTAGGAGGTTGTAGTCGGCTTATGAGAAATTTTTTAGCCTGGTTATGGCAGGATAGAAACTTACAATGACACAGACCAATGGTCTGATCTCACCAGGGAAGAAGTTACTATGGGAGTGGTGCAGCAGTCACCTATGTTGGTGATAACAAAGTCCAGAATGTTATCTCCCCTTGTGGGGGAAGAGATGAGCTGGTCTAGTGAGTTAGAACTGATGAAGTCAAGGAATCATTGGGCGAGTGCATCAGTGCAGGAATAGTTCACCCAGTCTATTGTGGGGCAGTTGAAGTCACCAAGGATCAGGGTGTTAGAGGATACCAAACAAGACCACAGCAAGAAGAAGCAGTTTGCAAGTTCTGATAAAGTCCCTTGTATTGGGGGAAGAAAGTGCTCAACTTGGATTAAACAGTTGAATTTTGTTGAACTTGTAAATTGCTGCTTCTTGCTGTTGTCTTCTTTGGTTACATAGTTTGTGGACTTGTTGCATTTGGTATTAGGGGATACCTTGATGGAGTCAAGTAGGTCCATGTAGGAGAAGTGGGTGTCCTGAGTCATGGAGATGGATCTATAGCTGGCTATAACTTGGATGGGTGACTTGCCAGCTTTCAGTTGCACTTGGAGTAGTTCTAGTGCGTCATGCTGGCAAACCAGTCTGGTGGTGTGCTATGAAGATAGAGACTCCACCACCCTTAGTCTTCAAGACCTCATTTTAGGGGGTTGGAATGTGTAGAGTGAGGTATAGACTGGTAAGGCAGGGGTGCTGTCCACAGCCTTGAACCAAGTTTCCATGACTGCACAGATATCGACATCTTCCAGTGCGAGGAGAGCCTGCAGTGAGTGCGTTTTCAGGCTCCTAGCATTAAGCAGCATGATCTTCAGTTTGCTTTTTGACATATTTTTTATGTTGGAAGGTTTGTCTTTGGGACATTGCCTAAAAATGGCACAGTGGGTGAGGCAAGAGCCTTGGCCAGAATCCGGAATCCCAGGGGTAACAGTTGGAGGCCACCTTTTCAATGCATAGAGGCCTGTTAACCATGTCATCCCAGGCAGACAGATACTGGATCCCCTTGGAATTACACCAGAATCTAAGCCAATTGTTGAAGTCAATTACTTTTTGTTGATATTGTGGCATCATTCTTGGTGAAGGTAGGATGCTGCTTAGAGCTATGGTCATACCTGCTTGGGACACGCACTCAGAGTTCAATCGTGTCTCTCTTCATATAGTGCAGGGAGGTACATCTCAGGTCATTCACACCAACCTGGACAATGACAGAGTCATACTTATACCTGTTGTGGAGAGACTTGAGTGTGTACGTGATATGGCGGGTTCATGTTGTGCTTGGCTGTGTGATGTGGGGGGTGTAGTGTTTTGTGCTGGCAATCTCCTCTTTGCCAGGAGTACTGACTGGCGCGAGAGAGCATGGATTCCAGGTACAGATACATTTCTCGCAAGTAGAAGAATTATGTGCTAGGAGAAAAGAGGGTTGTCGGTAAATATGAGGCAATTGATACACTGTCTTAGTATGCCCATGTTGTCCAGGCTGGCAGGAGAAAGTGGTGGGAATTGTCCAAACATAGTGTTGTGAAAACTTGGGTGGACTTATGGCGAGAGGGTTTTGATGAGGGTTTGTCCACAAGAATGTAGACCACAATAACCTTCTTAAATGTAAAATAACTGTCCCAAAGCCCACATGCTAAAACCAAAACTAAGAGGCTTAGAGTAACAGACAAATGTAATCGGACTACTAACGAGCAGTAATAAATGCAGCAGAATAAAATCACTTAAACACTTAGGAGCAAGCATCAAAGCAAAATAAGGCATATGGCAGTAAAAACAGCTGAATAAAGTGTAATTTTTTATTATTATTAAATGGAGAGGCAGGAAACTGAAGATGGTTCAAGATTAAGAAACTAAGGGAAATGGTCTTCCCAAATGCTCTGTGTACACAGTGCTGATGAAATGGGACTGGGAGGAGTGTCCAAAATCAAAGAAGCAAGTGGGTAGTCCTTCCCAAATTATTTCACTGTACTCAGTAGAGTGAGAAAATGAGATGGGACTGTATGTGAATAGTAGTAGGATGAAAAGACTAACCCTCAGGCAAATCAGATAAGACACAAATATCTGTTTTCCACCTAAATCAAAAGGAGCCAGATTGACTAAGTGTTCATGGGTGAAATAGAAACCAGTTTAACACAAACTTTGCAACAGTAAGCAAAGAATTGTTAATTATCGGTCAAACAGTTGTAGTAAGTGCAAAAAATATACTTGTATCAGCTTTGTGTATCAGATGATGTTAGAAATATCCCAAGCCAGGTAACAAGGAAAGAGCTCCAAGTATATGCCTAAACTACCATAATCTGTTCTCTTTGACCTTCTCTGTGATTGGTGCTACTTTGTATTTTGCTCTGTCTTCATCAGTCAGATAGTATGCGTCCTACCACCCACCTCTGGCACTTCATCTCTACCACCTCTAGCTTCCTCAACTGCTGTGCCTTCACTGCTTATGTTTACATACCATGTAATAGTATGGACACGTACACACCCACGCTGACTCGCGCACACAACTTTGTTGGCATAATGGTTAAGGTATTTGTCTTTCATGCATGAGGTTCGATCCTAACTTCTGGCCACTCCCTGAGAGGAGTTTGCAAGTTCTCCCTGTCTCTCTGTGGGGTTCCTTCCACCCCCCAAAAATAAGTAATAGCTGCCTTTGCGTTAAACTCCCAAACTGAATGGAGTTCAGAATAGCTGCACAGACTCGCAGTGGTGCCTCTTGGGGAAGAATTGTACAGACTTACCCACTTTAGGTAACTGTGGTGCTCATTATGCTCAAGATGGGAGCATATGGATCACAGGAGACATGCCATGTCAGGGCTAGCCACTCGACTGTGAAATTGGATGTAGATTATTTGGTCATATTGGCTAATGTCAGGAAAAATGGGCTTGGGTATTTGTCGGTGATAAGTTGGTTGAGGATCTGGTCTACTCTGACTTGCGCTATGGATCCATATTAACCGTGGGAAGGATAAGACCAGCAGCCCT